>NW_018021407.1:33438-35613 GCF_002006095.1 Pseudomyrmex gracilis | reverse complement strand
AATATATTATTTATGGCCTTACAAACAATGGAGCTAAACAAATTTTGTAAATCTTTTCATTGTAGCAATAAAACATATTTAGAAAAACATATATAATTTGTCCGGATTTTGGCGCCGCACCCTGTATATATCAAATGGTTTAGTTTTTAGAAATAATAACAAAATATAAGGAGAGTAAAAATGACAAATACACGTAATATGAATTTATGAAAAATAGTTTATTTCAATATTCTGTATATCCTTTTAATTTTCATATACATATATAAATATATCTTAAACTATAATAAGTATAATATAATATAAAAAATATAAAGTTCAATATAAAAATAAAAAATACAAGTACTATAAACATATAAAGATATAAAGTACAAAAATATAAAACTATAAAATACACTAATATAGAAAAAAGTACATGTACTATGAAAATATAAAGTATAATATACATAAACATTTAAAATACAATATACATAAAGAAAGAAAAAGTATTTATTCATTAAATATACATTCAGCAATAGTAACATACGTATAGATATAATACATAATCATACATATAAATATATTTTACATACTGTCACAATCACTTGTCTCACTGCCTGTTAGATCATCTATTTCTGGCAACAATATTCCCTCCAGACTTTCCGGCACCCGTTCTCTTTCATACAGTTTATTATTAAATAATTGTAACATTTCTTTTGAAATTGGATATGTTCTGCAGTCTTGTTTTTTATTTTTAAAATCTAATTTAATCCGTGTTAAAGCAGCAACTGTTTCAGATTTCAGTCTGTTTCTATGTTTTGTCTTAATATTTGTTACTATAAAGAAAACTCTTTCAACGTCTGCATTAGAATGTGGCATTGACAAGCACAATTGTGCTACTTTGGCAATATTTGAAAACAATAATTCAATTCCTTCAGAATTTTTTATTTTGCTCACACTATCCCAAAAGTCGGTAATATCCATAACTTTCATTAATTCTAATTTATCTCCTTGAAATAAAGTTGGTAAGAGAGAGCCATTCCCACTGTACTTTATACTGTGTTTTATTAAATTTAGTAGAAAATTTATAAAGATAATTAGATATTGAAATAAAATTGTGACCAACACTTAGAGAATTTTCTGGATATAAGAAAGATAAATCATCTAAGAATAATTCATTAAAAGATATTCTATTGCAAATCTCTCTAAACATAATTTTATAAAATTTTTGTACATGCTCATAAAAGACTTTAATTTTTCTTATCATTTTTAGCTAGATTAGTATGTTTAAGTTCTTCTATTGTACGTATGGCATCTTCGCCAATATAAATTGATTCGAGGGGAAACAAAATGTCTTTTTCATCACTGTTAATTTGATAAAGATTTATACTATTAGCATACATACTTTTAATAAAAACTTTAGCAATGTGTTGCAATAATTGTCGGCATTTAGGTAACACAGTGTAAATACTAAACTTTGAACTTTGAAATATAACATTATATTCTGAAATCAATTCTACCGGTAGTGTTAAAAATTTTAAATAAGCTTCAGTGCACTTGCAATTTAAACTATTAAATATTGAAGTTTTGAAGAGTGTCCTCGGGTTCCGGTCAAAAAATTTAGCGAGATAAAGATGGGCAATTGGAACCGTGTACTGGATGGAATGTAATAAACTTTGATATGTGTATCAATATTCCAAACGTTTCGGCTATATATTTAAGCCATCTTCAGTGGAATCTACAGATTTGTTACATATTTCGGATAAGAGTTACAAAAATTACAAAGAAAACATAAATAAACATATTAAAAATAATAAACAGAATGTATAAAGAATTATTAAACGCAAACCTGAATGAAAAAATTTAACAATCTATCAAATCAACGACATCGCATAGCTGTTGTCTATATTCGTTTGAATCGTGAGAGGACTTTCGTCACAACTGAGAAAAACATTGAGAGACAAAGGGGAATAACAAAGACAAAGTGTTACAACACCATCTATATGTATGTGTGAGAGGTGTGTATGACGTAAAGATTTTATCTAATAGTGGTANATAAATGTCATCTAGTAACTCAGTGTTTCTGTTAACATTTATACAATTATTATTTAACTTTATGTGTAACATTTCAGATGTTAAACGTTTGTTATAGATTTTTTCGTTGTCCAATATACGTGTAGATTCCCATTGGAAGGAATG
>NW_018021407.1:17060-25609 GCF_002006095.1 Pseudomyrmex gracilis | reverse complement strand
CACGCCAAGGGGACGCGGCGATGCCGTGAACAAAGGAAAGAAAGGAAAATGCTTCAAGATGCGCAGGTTAGCGCGTTCCTGGAGCGTTAGGATGTAGAAGATTCGCAGTTCAGCGCTTCTTCTCTGGAATTAGGGGTTTAGTAATAGCAATAAGGATATATATATATGTATATAAGTTAATTAGGTACGATAAAGTAGAATAAAAAAGATAACTCGACTGAGATTGTCATGCAATAATATATGTAATATATTCTTAACAAAGGAATCATTTACATAATAAGTACAGCAAGTGTTAATAATTCGAGTGCAAATTACAATATTACTCGAATTAACAGTGTATTTAGTAAGCTTTTAACAACAGTTAAATGTATATATATATTTATACGTTATAATATTTACTGAATATTCAAGTGCGAATAAGACAAATGTATAGATTACTCGAATGTAGAATATAGAACGAGTTAACTAATATGATATTGAAGTATTATGGAATTTAGCAATAAAAGGTATAAAATAACTTACAATAAGGTTTCTTCTAGACTCTAGCGCAGTATGAATCGCTGTGGATTAAATGGACCCGCTCGTCGGGATGGAACTTGGAAGTAGACCCGTTGTATGTCGGGATGTAGAAAGAGTCGACCACTTGGTCGGAGTTAGGAAGAATTCGACTGACTGCTTCGAGGTCCGGGAGAGAACTGCGCTCGGCTTGGCTCGGAGTGAAGGAGGCGGGCCAGCTCGCTAAGAATGGCAGTGGAGGGGAGCGGCCGGCGCAGCGGGAAGGGCGCTTAGGCGCAGTTTGGGGCTTAAGCCGTGTTCATGCAAGTACGGCCATAGGGATCTAGGGGAAAGTTGTCCCGAAAGATGGATTCTTATTGGTAGGAGCGGATCCAACGGAAATCTTAATGTTAGGATGCCTCTTTAGGCGCGCACGACGATTTCTGGCGGTCTTATATGCTATATTATACGAATATTTATAATATATATATATATATGTACTTGTACATGTATATATATATCTGTGTGAGTAATACTACGTTAACTTAAAGATATCGCACTGCAGATTCTGACTGTATGTAACGAACATGGTATATTAGAATATTAGGTCACGGGTAACGGACATGGAGTGTTAGGTCATGTGTAACGGAAATGGGATATTAGGTTATGGGTAATGGACATAGAGTGTTAAGGAAACGGGAAGAAAAAATATGAGTCGGAAATGTGCGCGGATGTAACACTAGTGTGCTCTTGCGTGCTGTCATTTTTTTCTCACAAACTTTGCACTTAGCTCGTGATAGATCTTTGCATTTTTCCGGCAATGGTTCGTAGATGGGATTTTCGAACCAGTTGTCACAAAAAACTCGTTTGTAACCTCTCTTTTTCGATGCAGGAAAAGGCATACTGCTGCTGGAGCCTATTCATACAACATTTATAGTTATATAGTTTAGAAATTTATATATATAGTTCAACATATATAATTCAGAAATTTCCTCACTCATTCAACACTACTCTACTGAACACAATGTACCCTGACCTTGTCACCGACGGCCGTAGGGACGCGGGACACAACACCGGAGGAATAGACAACCAATGGAGAGAAGGCGAACGCCGGTTTCAGAACGTGAAAATTTGGACATCTCCAAAAGTGACTATTTTCTAACGTGAACGGACTTTAAGGATCCGTCTAGTGACTATTAAGCGCAGCCAGCGTAGTGTAAAAAGCGCTGAGATCAAACAAAACGTTAAGTTTCAGTTTTAGGTATTTTTGTTAAAAAGAACGCACCCTTAAGGTGGCGGCTTAAGGTTCTGGTAATTTTTTGTTAGAAAGGCGCAAACGCGTTAAAAATCGTTAGTTTCCGTTTATTATGTTATTGTTAAGCCACGCTGATGTAGAATAGCGCATGTAAAAGACCGGTAAGGTAAAAATCGGTAAAAAGTTTAAATTTTTCGTTTTTGTAAAAATGCGCAATATAAATGTGCATTTGGATATAGCCACTCTCGGTGGCTATATTATTTTTCAGCTTTAAAGAGTTTTGGGACATGCAACCCTAAGTGGGTAAATAGACGAAGCCCTAGAATAAGAAGGTGGGTACACACACACATACGCATCCACATACACTTATATACGTCAAAAGTCAAACTTTAGAAAAGACGACAGACGATCAATCAAATTTAAGAACACATAGGGACGTGACATTAAGACACGCAACAAAATATGGAAACAAACAAATTAACAAACAGACGGACAGAAACATACACAGACACGTTGGAAACACGCAAACAGCAAAGACAACAACGTTTAAACAGCGTTTTAGAGTACACGTGAAAACAGAGTACACCTACTAGGGAAAAAGTGCAAGTGCACGCGCGAACCGCGCAAGGCGAGCTTAAATTCGCGCGCAAACCTGCACAGAGAGTAGTCGCAAATAAAAGATGGACGCGGTAACATCTTTTTAACAAAGAAAGTCGCGTTTCGACGAATCAATCATGGAAGCTAGATCCGAGAGGTTCTAAAGAAGAATCGAAACAATCGATCTAGAATAAAAATAGCCGAAATAAGTAATCGAGCGGGAATATCGCGAACAATATCGACGATGCGTCGCGCGTTCGTGAGAAAGTAATGTTCTCCGCGATTTGTTTCGTGCAGCGTGATGGAACTCATGAATTTTATTTTTGTAATTATTAAATATATCTATATACTAAACACCACGGTGTACCTGGAATACATAAAAGTGGTGATACTTACCTCTCCTGGATCCTTTTCTGAAATGGACAAAGCATCGGGGTTACAGGAATGATGAGGGAGGCGAATGGTATCTGAGCGTCCTTAGAAGATACCTGGCGACCGTGAAAACTTGCAAAGGTGAATAAAAGTGAACATTCGCAAGAAATCGACCGGAAAATCCGGTCACAACTTAAGCTAACAAAAAATATACTGTTATTTTTTTTTAATATAAATGTTTAACATCACCTTAATGCAAATTTATTAAATTTTTGTTGTACCTAATGGATCTTTCATGCTGTAACTTTTTAGACTAACTTTTACAGATTACTCCAAAGTCTATTGAACGTATAATAACGTAATCTAACATAACAAAAGGTATACTACTATTTAAAAAAAAAAGGTGTTTTAGTTGATTGACAATAGAGGTTTTTTTAAAGAAAATTAAGAACTCACAGATATGATAACAGGATGTTTCAATCAATTGTTTGTTTATCTTCTTTAGTCAATTTACAATAGTGTTATAAAAATGAAACTTTTGAATCCACCTATCTGTTATACTGAAAGTTTCAAGTAAACATGTACACACCTTTGACAAGTCAGCACAGCAACCATTAAGAGGGTACTGGATATCGACTATAGAAACCTGTAAATCGACGTTTTAGAAATCTAAATTTCTCTAATTTCCAATTTTGTGTACTGCATCACATGAAAAATGCTTCTACAGAAGCAAATAAATATAAACAACTACATATTGTTCTTGAAAATAGGTATATAATGGTTTTTTTTCATTCACATAAATAGCATATGATAACCTATACTGTCATCACGAGAATCGGTTTTTCTCGTCAACTACACATTCCAATTATAATCGGAATGTATTATTGTATTCTTTTTTGTCGTAATTTTATTGTTAGCTAAGTTTACATACGTATAAAAGTTTACAAATAATTATGTTACTTGAATATATAATGAGGCTATAGAAGAAAACTTTAGTAGCAAAAAATTTATGCTTATTTTCGACAACCACAAGTAGCTAGCGATAAATTTTGGCACATTTTATTTATTTCTGGAAAAGCAGTTTGGATTTTATGCAGTAACTACGACACCAAAGGACTTCTAGAAATGTCGGTTTACAGGTGTCTATAGTCGGTATCCAGTACCGCCTTAATGTATGTCGATAAACCAAGGAAATCAATAATCAATAACATAAACAACAAACGGGAAAACAGATTGTTCTCCTTGTTTTGTCGACCACATTAGCGGTTGCTGATTTATCAAATAGGTGTATATGGTTACTGGAAACTTATATTATAACGGATAGGTTGATTCAAAATTTTCATAGGTTGATTCAATTTTAACAATTGATTGAAACGTCTTGGTATCATATCTGTGAGTTATTAAAGTTTTGTAAAGAAACCACTTTCATCGGTAGACTATCAATTGTCGGATCTATTTTATTTTCGAAAGTATTAAATTTTTGTCTTACCTGATGAATGACACACTGTAACTTTTAAGATTATTTTAATGGCTTGTACAAGAAATCGCACAAGAAGAATTATACAAAAAATCGCACAAAAAAATTGCTTAACAAACTCGCTCTTTACCAATTTTGCTCCAAACTCAAGTCTTTCACAAACACGTCAGCGTGGCGTCTAGCGCGTCGCGTCGTAGCATCGGTTGTCAAGGTACTCCCTCTACTAATTTCCCCACCAGCGGTAAATTACCCTCTCTTCTGCGTGACATCACGCTGTGGCAAGTTCCACGGCAACGTTGGTCAGGCGTCACTTACACTGTAAAAGCAGGACGGCGCACGCAAAGTGTGCACGTCAACAGGCTGAAAGCCTTTATAAAAAATTAAAAAAAAGAAGAAGTAATAGTCACTTACCATCACTCCGAGTCGGAGAGTGTGATGGGCGACGATGAGGCGCGGGGCGGGGGCTCCAGGCACACTACTTTATCGTCGTAGAACTCGTCGTTTTCCGAGGACCACCCCAGGATAAAGCTTCGCTTACACCCGTAGTGATAGATCGGGGGCTCCGGGTCGGGAGAGGCAGGCGGCGGAGGCCGGGCGCATAAGACCTCTACCTCTGGTGACGCCGGTGGCGGCCCCTCCGGGGTGCAGGACACCGCGGGGATCCCCGGTGGTAATTCGTCGTCAAGGACGACGAGGGGAATCACTTTGGTGACCAGGACGTCGTCGTCGCAGGGAGTGCGTGCGCTCAACCAAGAGCGTTCCGGGCTTGAGACCGCACTTGAGGACATTTTTAGACACTAAAAGAAGCAAAAGGTTAAGCACAAAAAAACACATCCGGGTTCTGGTAAGTCAAAGCACTTACACAGGGATTCACTGTAACACTCGTCACTTGCACTGCTGTCAGCAAGGTACTGACGCTCGTTGTCGTAGAGAACCGTGTCCCGGGGCACAAAGACAGTCGCGTGTCAAATATAAAGTCTTAGAATTAATATAAACAATAAGAGAAGCTCAAGTGACAGAAGCAACGAACTCGGTAAAAAGACCGACGCTCACGGTTCTACCTGTAAGGCGACGCCGTTCGCGGAGTGGTAACAGTAAATTGTAACATATGTAAACGTATTGTATAAAACATTTTGCTTGCAGGAAAATGTTAGTAAAAGTAGCACTACTTACCTTTTGCGTCGCGTGGAGTGAAGCCGGGGGCCAAGGGTACCACATACAAAAATTTCAACATAATCCCGGCATGTATTACGAGAAGTACGGATCGATGCTCCATGTCAGCAAAAAATGGAAATTAGTTGTAAGGTTAGATATTTACGGTTAGGTATTTATGATATATACGCGAGTAAAACAGACAGAACGCATGTTGAAAAGTACAGAGGAAACGTGCGGGAACGTAACGATAGTTCGTGAAAATAGAGAATTTTGCGAAGGTTTTGTTGTAAAGACAATTGTGGGTACACCAACGCATTACCGAAGGGGGCTAGTGAACGAGGTAGGCGCCATCGCAAAAGTTTTGTTCGGCACCATGGACGATGAAAAACAGATATCGGAGCAAATAGAGTTGTTGAGTAAAAAACAGACGGTGCTGCAACATGTGATTAAAAATTAGTTGCAGGTTGTAAACGCAACAATCACGCACGTACAAAACGTGGAAGAAATAGTCGAGAGAAACAAAAATAAGTTGAGAAACGCGGTGTAACGAGGCAAATCCCGTCACGTATATATATATTCTTATTTCTTTTATTTTTAATATACTGTTACTATCATTATTATTTTTTTTTCTTTCTTTTTTGTATTATTATCTACTATGTATTATTATTTTGTAGTATTATCTTGTATATATTGAATATCTGTATACTATATCACGCGCAATAGTTTCTTCGACCCGCCTATATAACCAATCGCGTAAACAGCGCACGCGTGTACGCCGACTCGCCGTACTATAACATCTGCGACGCGCCTATAGCGACACGGCCCGAACACGCGCTTATCAGACCACAGGTGCATGCGGCAGCGCGCAACCACCCGCGTTCCACACACCGACCTCGGACGGACCATAAGCCGCTCCGGAGTATAAAAGCCGGCCGATCTGAGCAGTCAGGACCTATTCCTTTCCCGGCGCTTGAGGTGTTGACTCGAAAGCCATTCCTGAGACCGAGCTCGAGGTGCTGACTCGAGACTCCGATTCCGCCGCCGCTCTCTGAGGAGTTGACTCGGAGATACCGGTAGAACCCTGAGGTGTTGACTCGGGACTCCGTTTCCGTCGAGGTGTTGACTCGACTTCCGACCGTTCCCGTCGAGGTGTTGCCTTGACTTCCAACCGTTCCCGTCGAGGTGTTGACTCGACTTCCGGCAATCCGAGGTGTTGACTTCGCAGCCGTACCGACCGCTCCCGTCGAGGTGTTGACTCGACTTTCGGCCACCCGAGGTGTTGACTCGGTTGCCATACCGACCGTTCCCGTCGAGATATTCTCGATTTCCGGCGCTCCGGCGCACAATCGGTTGTTGTAACCGCCACATCGGAAAACAGTCGTTCTCACAACTCACTTGTATATAGGGCCCGTGTAAATATCTTCCCCGAATTAGAATTAAGTAATTACCGCGCCGACACGGTTCCCGCCGCTCCGAAATCTACCGACCGCGTTTATTAAATCAGCGCATAAATTACCGACAAAATTTCCGCTGTAAATTAGACAACGCTAATCTAATAGACCGACGCCGCGGAATTAAACTTTTTGTAAATATATAATGGAATAAACTACACATACAGTACAGCATAAAAATCTGATTGAGTGTCGCAATTTCTCGCCTTCCCCTTCTTCGAACCTTGGCACCAACCGAGCTGTCCGGCAAGCGGAAGGCTGGGCGAAGCCAAAGAAATCGGCTCCGTTACAGCGGTATTAGAGATAACCCAGAAAGTGGACGATTACGCACGACAGGCGGAATTAACCAAGTATTTTATGGAACTAGGAAGCGTAATCACCGAACTCGAGTTTGACGTGAAAAGCATCATGGGGTACATCACGAATGTATAAACGAAATTCACACAATTAGAAGTAGTACCCGTCGAGTTAATATTAAAAAGTCTCCGGGACGCGAGCAGTTGGTCGACCCACGGATTGCATTTTCCGTTTGCTGTAATTCTGGAGAACTGGCTAGTTATTAAGGAATATGTAACAGTTAGCGTTTATTGTAAAGATGCGAGTGTGTACACTGTTGTCAAGTTTTCTCTGGTAAAATCTGTAGAGTATAACGTGTTTAGGGTAGTGCCACTACCGGTGCACCACCACGATAACGTATTTACGGTAGCTCAGATCAAAAATCAGATGATCGCGGTGGATGTAAACANGCAGACTTATTCAATCGTAACGAGAAGTCAGTTAGATCGATGCAAACATGTNAAAAACGATTACGTGTGTGATAACGTCGAGTCAGTGTACAAAGTGCACAAAGATGCGCCTTGCGAAATGCAAGCTTACATTAACGAGTCAGGAGACTTTTCTAATTGTAAGGAAGAAACGGTGTTGAGAAATCACACGGTATGGATAAAATTGGAAACAATGCGTGTATGGTTATATTCGACCCTGAAAAGCGAGTCAGTGCTGGTTTCCTGCAAAAATCAACAGGAACAAAGCGAGGTCGTGGACGGAGTTGGAGAGATAGAGTTGGCGGAGCAATGCAAGCTGGTAACTTCAAGTATATCGATTCACGCGAGTAAAGTGATAAACGGTGTACAGATCAACACGTATTTGCCACGGTTCAACCTGTCGAAAATCAAGGCAGTAAATCGCGCGACTAAGGGCAAACCGGTAGAAATAGAAAGTGTGCCAGAAAATAAGACGCAATTAAAACAGTTGCGGGCGGAAGTAACGGAATTAACGGATGAAATGGATAACAGTACAAAAATCCGCACTTTATCTACCTAACGACGTCAGGCGTTACAGTAATAGTAATAATCATAGGAGTAATCGTTTATACGTTAGTCAAAAATAAGGAAAAAAGAAAATTAGCACGTATCGCTGTAGAATTACGCAGTGCGGAACGGCGAGAAAGACAGAAAAATGCTCGTGCACAAAACATAGAAACGGTAGCGTTATAAATATCAAATAGTGTTGTAATTGTAATCGAATATTGTAAAACAATTATGGTTGTAACCAAGTATTGCAAGATTGTAACAAGTTTTTGAACGAAAACTGTGGGTTGCATACATTTTCCTTTTTCCCGGAAGGGGAGGAAATGTTGTGCAGCAGTTCTTTTTAAGTAAGTTACGTAAAGTGAGGCGGGCGTGTTCCGTTTGACCACAGTACGATTCGACACCGATCGATTCGACACCAAATTATTGGACACAAA
>NW_018021407.1:2939-16563 GCF_002006095.1 Pseudomyrmex gracilis | reverse complement strand
GTCGAATCGTACGGTGTCGAATAATTTGGTGTCGAATAAATCTGTGTCGAATCGAGCGGTGTCGAATCGTACTGTGGTCAATAGAGTATCACCCAAGTGAGGCTACTTATTAAGTAATAGAGAATCTCTTCGACAATCATCTCCATCATAAGATCACAAAATTCGATGCGTCTATCAAAATCGTCTTTGTACAACTCTTGGCACAAATGGAGTTTGTATGGATGCCATTTATTTAATTTCAAAATTTTTTACTGACAGATGCATGACCGATTTCGTGTTCTTGTAACCTAACGCGATTGATGGAAATATGGGGATTTTCAACAAAAGACTGTAAAACATCTACTGCCTTATCATTATTTGTTGCTGTTTTACATCTACCAGATCTTGAGCGGCTTTTAACGCTACCAATGTCTTCGAAACGTTGAATAGTACGGATTACAGTACTTTTAGAGATCCTATTATTTTTATTCCAAAAATTTTCATTAAATAATCGCGTTACTGTTTTATACCCTCTTTGCTGATCTCCCCTCGCATCATTAACAGTGTTATTTGCTTTTTTTCAGAAAGCTCCGCCATTCTTAATTAGAGCAAAGAAGAATTAATCAGGTAAGTGTTAGGAAATTGATCTAAATAATTAAGTAGAGAAAAATACTAATTATTAAGTGTTGGTCCAATTATTGATTTGTTTATTTCAACCAGCACTAGCAAAAAGCTCGTTGAGCACCTGAAAATCTAATAGATCAATTACTAATATTTACGAAAAATTTCTGGGCTATTGGAAACAAAATGAAGATGTTTGAGACAATCAATTGAAGCGCAATGGCTTCTTTCGTTACAAAAAAAATTTTTGGGGCTGTTTGTTTTTGTCCACGAGGTAACTGCTGCTCGCTAAGAAGAAGACAGCACTGCATCAAAGATTAAAATCAGTGATCCGTATTGTTTGCTCGAGAGCTCGTACATTGGTGTCTTCGAGAGTGAGAAAATAAAGATCGCCCCCGCCAACGCTTTCGGGCAGATTCCCGGTAACGCCTTCGGACATCACACATTCGAGCAACTTCTCGCGATCATTTTCGGGCAGTTTTCCGCCGTAGCCTACTAGCATAACCGCTTGAAGCCTTACAATTTTGCTCTATTGGACAATTTTTCCAAAATGCATTTTTACTGAAAATATTAGGGAAATCCGACACTGTTTGATTAATGTATTTTCTTTAAACCAATTAATTGGTCTTATTATTCCGCGCACAAAAGTATTAAGGTTACGATTACTGAAAACTAAATAATATTTTACAAGATATTTTACATTTTGTGTCAAAAAATTGTTAACTTCAAATTTTTATAACTCAAAAAGTACTTAATGAAAAAATGTTTTATTATAGTGTTTTGGAAAGCGCTTGAGATAAGCTATAAAAATGTGCAATAAATTGTTGGGGGTTCTACTTAAAAAAATAAGGTTAACCTTGAAATGACCTTAAAGGACATGGTCAAGATTAAAGTCAAGTTCAACATCTTACTCCTCGCTTGTAACCATACAATTTTTCTATTAGACATTTTTTCCAAAATGCATTCTAACTAAAGATATTAGGGGGGTCCGATACTTTTCGATGACCCTGTAGATATCTAGTCAGCAAGTATGTTTCTAGAGTTGGTTGCGAGGACAAACCATCCTGTGGGCCTTCTCTTGAACACAACGCGCGAGGGCTGAAACCGTACTTGCGAAGACAACCGGTTTGGCCTCTTTGAGATCGGTAATGAACTCTCTCACCTTGTAGCAAACGTTAAAAAATATTCCTTGCCGGGAAGCCTGTCCCTTCTATATGGCGTACAATATCATAGGTGCAGCGTAGACACTGAGGTAGGATTCCGCCTTTGTAACACAGAAACGTCTCAAACCCTGTTCAAAGACTTCCTGTCGGAGTTAGATGTTACACACGTTTTCTTTACAAATGGGTCGTTAGCTCGGAACGCTTCTACAAACTTTCCGACCGCGGTAGGTTTTGCGATGGTTTTGGACGACTCAGACCTGATCCACTGCAAACATATAAGCCAAGGGTCAACTATTTTTGACGCAGAAGCAAGAGAGGTCCTGTGCGCTCTGTAATACATTGATGAGTTTGGTTTTCAATCGGCGATTGTTGCTTCTGACTTCTTTAGTGTTATGCGATGTCTGGAATCCTCAGACCCCAAAGGTCTGCATCCAGACACTATATACTCAATAAAAAAAAACTAAATTTAAAGATGAAAAAAAACGTACTAATTAGATTTGTTTGGATCCCTAGCCATCGTGGCATTCGCGGAAACGAACAAGCAGACACAAACGCTAACTAGCCCTGTCCCTACTGGAATCAGTTGAAAAACAGGACGTTTCCTCCTTGTTCTCTATCTTCAAATCTCAAACGTTACAACTGTCTAGGGAATATCTACTTCGTGAAGCCCAGTACAAGGGTTGTAGATACTTTAGGTTCATACAGGAACTGCTAGG
This sequence comes from Pseudomyrmex gracilis, assembly GCF_002006095.1. Lineage (NCBI taxonomy): Eukaryota > Metazoa > Arthropoda > Insecta > Hymenoptera > Formicidae > Pseudomyrmex > Pseudomyrmex gracilis. The sequence goes on along the minus strand of NW_018021407.1, from coordinate 14,084 downwards.
CAAACCTTGGTTTTCAAGAGTAAAAAAAAAAAGTTTTTACCGCGCCAATTAATAACTCTCATATCGAGAATTCGCTTTCACCATACAGCGGTGAACGAACATTTAAGTGACAAGGGTATAGTGGACAGTGCTGCATGTTCATGCGGCTATCAGTCGCAGGACATAAATCATCTGTTCCTCAGTTACCCTAAGAATAAGACAGCGTCAGACAAGATGCTCATGAATCTCTCCCATACCGGCTTCAGCCCTCCATATAATATTGTGGAGATAGCTTTTTCAAAAAATTTTCGAGCCATGTTTGCTTTGCTCTCTTTCATCAATTCTGCCAATGTGAACGTATAATCCTCTTTGAGTTGTGACCGTTATTTTTAAAATGTTTCTTACGTAATTAATTCCATTAAACGGCACAAAGGTCACGTCCCGCAAAATCTCAAAATCTAACGCTAGATATTTAGAAGTTGGGCGCCAGATACGCCGGGGCATATTACCAAATTTCACAAAAGATTTTGCTAATAACCGGCAGAACGTGACTGACGCGAATAATGCATCGGCTAGTGCAGTTAAACCTTTGTAAAGGAGAGGCGAGGTTCGTGTATAGAATACCATATGAGAAAGAGCGAACCAGCGGAGTTAACAAAGAAAACAACAACTTTATTTCGCGATACTATTCTCGGTACAATCGAAAGAGAGCTGACGTGTCGAAACGTCGAATTAACGCAAACTTAGTACTCAATCTCGGAACAGACTGATTTTCCGCAAGTGACGCCAAATACAGAGACTCAACAAAACAAACGTAAAGGGTAGACAAACGCGTACGAGATGACTGTTCTTACACCGGTAGAGAGAGCTGGACGCAATGTTAAAACGGAATTTACACTCGATCACGCGCCAGAACAATTCGCCGCGACAGTGGTCGCGGTACGCGGCATTAATTTTTCGCGAAATTATCGAATTGGCGGCTTTACAATAATTGAAGATACTCGTCTCACCAACTGATTCCAGTCACCGGCTCCTCGTCAAATCTCGGCTACGGCAAAGCTTGTCGGGATCGTCGCAGACAACTTTCTCTCGGAACGTCCTCCCGGGATCGCGGCGCAAGAAACAGTGTCGGAAATCGATCCTGTGCGAGGAGATCAGCTGTTCGGCGCTGCGGGTTGCGACCTCGACCCCTCGCGGCGCGTTATCGACCTATTAGGCCGCAATTGCGCGTTAGGCCGCGTGTAAGTGGTCGCGACCTCTCTTATCGGTAAGTACCTCTTCTAATCTAAGAACAAGGCGTTGCGCGCAAAAAGTTTCAACAAAATCTAATAGAGTTTGAATTTTTAATTGCGTTGTTTCCGCCAATTTTTGCGATTTTGCATCGTGTTTGAATTGTTGAAAACCAAAGCACATGGTATAAAGCGGGAAAAATCCGACGGGTTCCGCTCTGGCCATTTTTGCAGCTGAATTGTAGGCCTGCATAAAAGTGACCACTTTGTCGCACGGTAGCAATACCGAATAAAGATAAAATCCTCCAAAGTTGTGCATAAAGCCAAGTTTAAACTTGTTTACATCTGAATAATAGGGGCGTCCGTGCGCGTGTCTCCATGAAAAATTGCGCATGTTTTTCCGATCCAAGCGAGTTAATATAGCAGCTCCTTCAGGAGGTTCCAACTCATCGGCACGGTGTATTTGCACCACGTGCACGTGAGGATGCGAAACGCGCAGCAAATCGGTAAATATTTTTTGGGCAATTGGCTTGGCCGCTTTTAAACCGTGAAGACATATAACAAATTGTACATATGTCATCCCGCAGTGGTGTTCAAAATTATGCGACGCCGCACTCAAACGTTGCGTCAAAAGTTTAACGTAGTCCGGCCAATCGGTGGAGTATATATTATACTTATTCTTTACAAAGGATACGGCGCTTGCGACGCCAGTTTTCGCGGATTTGCACAGCGGCGGCAAGTCTTTCGCAGCAGGCAAAAGAAAACGATCCAAAAACGCTAACCGTATCTGCGCCAGTGGATTTTGCGTAAAGTGAGGTGGCAGCGACGAACTTTCATTAAAAAAGACGGATGTTTTATTGTACTGGAACACGCAGTACAAAGGAACATTATCAATGTACCCCAATTCGAACTCATAAAATTCGCTTTTGGGATCGACAAATTCGGAAGAAACAACACGGAACAAATCGTTAGGTGGCAGATTGGGAAACATTTGGTTCCGTGTTTGTAAATATCTAGTAAATTTTACATTTTGTGTTTGGCTAATTGTAGCTGTGTCTCCCGTAAAAAGTTGGAACCGCGATTTTGATTTGAACGGCTCTAACGACGTGCACGAAATCAGGAAAGAATCTATATCAGATGTTATTTTAACGTCTCCGGTTTCAAAATCGCCCATGACGTCCCTGTGAGTCATGGGACGGTACAGCGTGAGATGCGACATATTTGGTACCGACGGATTGTTAAAGTATTCGCAGACAAACCAAATGAGCCCTCGATCACCTTCGTATCTCCAACCGTTCTCAAATAATCGGTTTTTTTTAGTTTTTTTAACCAAAACTTTTGTAAAACCGATTTTAAATACTTAGTTGTAAAAGTACTCGTCAAGACAAAAACTTTGCCGTATCGTACACCTCGATAGCGTAAACCGTTCTCAAATAATCGGAGGGTCGGAGGACACCCCCGAACAACTGCTACAAATTTCGCTTATATCGCTCAAATAGTTTCGGAGATATACCTTGGCAAAGTTTTGCTCGGGAAGAGATGTTGCCGCTAGGAGAGACACAAACCGAATGACAAAACTCACGGTAGCTCCGGTAATGTTAACTTCTCAAAAAAAAATCCCGACGAGACAAGACGAAACGGTGATATACCCCGACTCTTAATCTCTGATAGTTTAGAAGTTATGAATTTATAACAAAATTTAATAAATATTTTCTAAGTTTTTTTTTCTGTTTTTTTCTTTTTTTTTTTTTTTTTTTTTTTCTTCGGATTTCTGACAGAAATTAATAAATATTTTCAAAGTATTATTTTTTTTTTGGATTTGTGACAAAAATTAATAAATATTTTTCTAATTTTTATTTTTTTTTATTTTTTTTGGATTTCGGACGGAAGTAATAAATATTTTCTAAGTTTTTTTATTTTCTTTGGATTTCTGACGAAAATTAATAACTATTTTGTTTTTTTTTATTTTTTTTTTATTTTTTTTTTTTATTCCGGAAGTAGGTTTGCGGTGGCGTAGCCACCGCCAGGGGTTCGGGGGCTACGCCCCCGAACCCCTTAACATTGACTTGCGGGGGCGTAGCCCCCGCAAGGGAAAAGAAAAAACGAAAAAAAAAAAAAATTCTTTTTGAAGGCGCCATGCCTTCACAAAATTCGGAGATGACCGGGGAACTCCTCCAGCTAAGAGATCTTACGATCTCGATTTCCTCGATTCGCCATAGGGTCGCGAACGGGTTCGTCTCCTTCTCAGTTGCAGGAAGTCTGACCAGGACTTTCCCGCAGGAGAAGCAACTCCGGTGAGCTCTATTTCCCTCTTGGCTCCACTACACGCCGATCAGCTCTGATGGGCTCTTCCTGTCTCTCTCGCTCTCAATCCTCGAGTGGTGATGCCGAACTGCTTCCAAGATTTGGTCACCGTCAAACTCTAGACAAAAGAATACGCATCTCGGCGTTCCGAGAACACGATCGCAAACACAAAACAGGCGTTTCTCGGCGTCCCGGAAATGCAATTACAACGCTAAACAAACACTTCTCAGCGTCCTGAGAGTGCAACCGGATAACGATCGGGCTTTACGTCCGATCAAACGCGAAATAACAACACCTACAAAATATACAGAAATCTAACGAATAAAGACAGAAATCGCTCTCTCTTTACAGAATGCATCCCGAGAGGACACGACTTCCCGACTCTCTATCAAAATTATAAATAAATTGCACAAGTGACTGGCGCCAAAAGGACGTCACGTCACAAAGTACACTATCGTTCCCCCTTAGTCTCACCTATCCTCCTTCTATCCTATCCTCTCCCAATCTGCTCCTCCTCCCACGCCCTCCTAACTAGTGTCTGAAACCTAGTACATTCAGCACAGTCTGAAACAAACTATACTCTACCAATCAAAGGCTGGCTCCTCTCACATTGGGGCAAGAGCTATAATAGCGAAGAAGAAGAAGAAAATAGCGGGAAACCAGTTTTACAGGTACCTTTACTTTGGTGCCATGTAACTAACGACAATTAGTGAAAGCAAACAATTAAAATATCTCAAAAACCGTGAGAGTTACGAAGAAATAGTTTTTTGATTTGTGCTTCTAGCACTTAGTTGCAAAATACTGCAAATTTAAAAGTTACTAATTTTTATTATTTAAACAATGGATTGTTAAATAACAATTTTCGGAATTTCTAACCTGACTGGTATTTTGCAGTTTGGAATGCTAATTCTCGTGGTGCAAACGGTTTTGCTCTATCTTTTTTAGTTATTAACTTATTAATTTTACAACTACGGTGATGCTAGGTGGTTCGGATTTAAGAATGGTATCTCACCAATTAAAGCTTACTCTTTACGATGGTAACTCTTGGTTACCGACAATTTGTTTGAAACACCAACTTTTTGACGGTAGTAATTTACCGATTCCGGCAGCCATTTTGTCTGAACAAAATAGTGGTACTGGTGGCGAGTGGCAGTGCTCTCAGTTTACCATCTAACTTTCGGCAGCCTTTGCTTAACGAAACCCGTTTCAGCAAATCAGATCCCTTTAGGGAATTTATCGAACAATCAAAAAGTTTCTATTCAAAAGACCGATCTTTGAGCGATTCTTTAAGCATAGGTCCCCTGCTTAAGGCCGGACTAACAAGTACGGCGAGACTTCTAGTCACTTTTCCTAGTTTTCTGTTCAACCAATCAGAACTGTTTGTCGTTACTTTACTGACTTAGGAAGCGAATTTTGAAACGAGAACCACGAAGAGTTAACATTGACGGTCTAGGCTACCAAATTGACCAATAACATTTTTGACCAATCAGAACGCGAGTTACTAGANACACGGCCAATCAGAAATCTTTTTAAGAAAATAGTGTCCAGAATGTTGCGAATATCACCTACGACGTGATTACACATAAAAAGATCACTAAGGATATTTTACAGTTATTTAACATTATATTGACGTATTACTAAGAGAATTTTTTGTCGTAGTTTAACGTCGTTGCAAACGAGTGGGAGGGAAAAATTGTCGTGACGTGACACACTTCAGTGTCGACTGTTTTTATCTTTGTCAGACGTACTCAAGAATACCAAAATATCTTATACGTGATAACGCACCTCTAATAATTCTTTTTAAAAAAGATAATATTAATCTCAAACATGTGTACAACAATCATGTAAACACGGATATGTCGTACAAAAAATTTTGTACATTATGTCGCGAATGTTGGCAACACAAGTATGGAATTTTAGTGATCGACAAGAATAGTCTTTTGGACAGAGGTCGCTATAGAAAAGGATTTAACGAATTCGCAATACCGTCGAGTAGGTAATCGTTGTTGAGACATCAACTAAGTATCGTCTCTTCTACAATGCAAACAACATGGCTGCACCTGACGAAAACTGTGAAATTATAGATTGCAAGAAAGTAGCGTAGAAGATTGCGCTTTGAAAATCGGTAAATTAGAAGAAAAAATTATATTGGAAAAACAATTCAAACCTATTATCGAGCCTCTAAAACTGCTAAAAATATTGAAACTAAGCACAATACGTTGGACACATCTTTTCTCAAAGACACGTCACACGACACAAAACGGAAACAAACACAGATATCGAACGAAACACTGTATCTTACTTTACACAATTCAAAGCGCAAACGATATAACACTGCAATAGCGACTTTTACTCCGACAAAAGAACGAACCGAACGACAATTGACATGGGATTCTCTGTCAATTGACACTATTGTCACTACTGATGCTACTACTGTCACGTCCTGAAATTTTTCCCGTCCTCCTTTTCGTTCGCAATGACGTTAAACTACGAATATACATTTTAGTTAAAAGTCTGTATAATCCAGATTTATAATTACTAGTTTTGCATTGCTATTATTACGTACCTTTGCGCAAATCACGTTTTGTAATCACTTTTAACACGTAGAATAGCTCTGGATAAGGTAGAAGTAGTATTAAGCCGTTTTACACTACAGTGAAATCTGATTGATTGTCTTNTTAGTTACAAATAATCTGATTGGTCAAAATCAAATACCCGTTATTCGGAACCGTAAAACACATAACAGTCATGTACAATAAGTTCCGGTTAAAGGCGCCGTTCATGCTGACGCTTGACGTTCATTTTAGCGTCAAAATAGGTCACATGATCAAAGTTGACGCTGGAGTATAATAAATCCATGAAAAGAATGTAACGTCAAATTTAGCGTTAATCGTGTCAAAAATGTCTATTCGAAATAAATATTATATGTGGTTAAGCGAGTGTACCGAAAAATTAGCGGAACAAAATCAGCGACATAAAAAACTGTTGGCAGCAGTTTTGATAAACGAATTACAACAAAAAAAAAAAGGAATTATCGTAGCAAACGTTATTGGATAAATCCAATATTCATAAACCGATATAAAAATGGATTTTACCACGCAATTTTTCCTGTTATTATTTTGGAAGAAGCACGATTCAGGAATTATTTCCGTATGACTTCTACACAATTTGAAGAGTTGTTCAAGTTAGTAGCATCATTTATTACGAAGCAGACAGGAATTCGAGAGCCTATATCTGCAGCAGAACGATTATGCCTGACAATAAGGTAAATTTGTAGATTTCATATATATTTGAGTTTGTTCTATAATTATATATTTATTTATCTATACATACGTTTTGTTTTATAAATAAGAAATTCAAATTTTTTAATATTAATTAGGTTCCTAGCTTCCGGTGATTCGATCACATTTATTTCATACCAATATCTTGTTGGATTAACAACTGTGAGTAACATTATTGAAGAAACATGTAATACTATTTGGTAGTGTTTGCACAAAAAAGTACTTCCTTCTTGTTTCAATAAGGACGATTGGCTAAATATTGCTAGAGACTTTGAGACAAAATAGAATTTTAATCATTGTATAGGATCAATTAACGGTAAACACGTTCTTATTCAGGTATATTATATATTTGCAAAACCTATATATGTATATGCATATAATGTAAGAATAAAGTAGAAAGTTTTAAAAACTCTTTCAGTGTCCAGATAATGCAGGTTCTGCATATTTCAATTATAAAAATAGCCATAGCATTGTATTGCTTGCAATTTGCGATGCAGATTATATTATAACTTTTGTCGATATCGGAGGTTACGGTCGACCCAGTGACGGTGGAACTTTCAGAGATTCCATAATAGGTTACAAATTCAACAATCATGAAATGAATTTGCCAAAACCAGAATCTTTAACAGTAGATGGATTAACATTGCCTTACGTGCTTGTAGGAGACGACGCATTTCAATTAACAGAATATTTACTTTGACCATATCCTGGAAAAAACTTAAGTCAAGAACGAACTATTTTCAATTATCGTCTTAGTAAAGCCAGGAAAACGATTGAAAATTCTTTTGGCATTTTAGTTAGCTGATGGAAAATTTTGAAACGACCAATTATTTGCAGTGTAGAAAAATCTATGAAAATTGTACAAGCTATTGTATGTCTGCACAATTGGCTTCGTAAGCAAGATATCGGTATAAATCAATATGTTAATGAAATACTAGTCGATCACGATAGATTTGATGAGTTTGTTCCAGGATCTTGGAGACAAGACATTGAAGACAGTGCGTTAAGAGAAATTACTATACGTGGTAGTAATAATATTACGCGAAACACAATCAAAATTCGTGAAAACTTTTGTAACTATTTTAATACTGAAGGAGTTATACCATGGCAATTTAATAATATTTACTTATAATTTGCATAGGAAAGATTGTGTGGTAAAATCCATAATTATATTATCTAAATATTAGATTCAATAAAATATTGTTTACAATATTTTCTTTGCTACTATTGTTATACATTGTTTATATCAAAACAAAATACTGCTGTCAAAGTTTTTTTCTGTCACTTCTGTTTTGATCAATTTTTTTGTACATACATTTGCTTAATTAATAATTATCTTGTAAAATGCTTAATTACTAATTATCTTGTAATATTAAAGAAATTATAATCATTAAATAGAAACAAAATAAAAAATCTGATAATCATTTATTCACTTTATTTGCTTCTACAGAAACATTCAACATTTTTTTCATTTCTTTGGTTTAAAACGACTTTAAATATATTATTTAATAATTAACATGTGAAATAATTAACATAAAAACATAAACAGTATAAAATAAAATATTTTTATATTTTAAATACAATAAACGTTTTGTAAGTTCAAATTTTCTAATAATTAGAAAATTGTAGTTCTCCTAATTATAAAAAAATAATATAATGCAAGAAAATATTTAAAGACATGATGCAACAAACACATCTGAAAATGACATAATGCAACAAAAACATAATCCGCCACATTGGTGACCCCGACGAAGGAACATGGCGAAGAATCTGGATACCACCATCTTCGTAACCGACGAGGAGGCAACAAGCAGCAGGGCTGTAATGCGAATACCAGCATTCTGCCCAGAAGACCCAGAACTATGGTTCGCACAATTGGAAAGCCAGTTCGCCGTCTGCGAGGTGAAAGGTGACGACGCAAAATACGCATATGTACTGGCGAAGCTAGAACCACGGCAGGCAAGAGAGGTAAAAGATGTGATCACCCAACCCCCGCCGGGAAATAAGTATACAACATTAAAAAAGGCATTAATACAACGTCTAACCGACTCACACGAGCAACGAATGCGGCAACTACTGGAGCAAGAGGAACTAGGAGATAGGAAACCATCACAGTTTCTACGACATCTTACGACCCTCGCAGGAACAACAGTATCGGACAAGTTACTACGAACATTATGGCTCGGGCGCCTTCCGCCACAGGTCCAAGCCATCCTGGCAACAAAAGCCGAGGACGACTTAAGCAGTGTCGCCGAGCAAGCAGATCGTATCCATGAAATCAATAGCAGAGCAGTCGTACTGGCGACCACACCGCATGCAGCAGCAGCAGTAACAACACAAGGAACAACAGCAGATCAGATCGAGGCCTTGACAAAACAGGTCGCAGCACTGACAAACCAAATGGCCAAACTCATGAAGCAGGGNAGATCCCGATTAAGGAGCCGTTCCCGGAGCAGAGCCAGGAANNACGCAGGGGAAGANAAAGACATNTGCTACTATCACCGNAGATTCGGAGAAGAAGCCCGCAGGTGTGCACAACCTTGTGCATATAAAACAAAAAACGAAGAGGCCAGTCATTAATGGCGGTAGATGACGAGGGCCCAGGACCACGCCGCCTCTACATGATAGACAGGAAAACGCAAACAGAATTCCTAGTCGACACCGGATCCGATGTAAGCATATACCCCCGGAGGATGACAAGAGGCATAAGCCGAGCAGGACACACCATGGAGTTATACGCGGCGGACGGGACGAAGATCAAGACATATGGAACCGTCACTCTGCAACCCGAATTCGGCTTACGCAGAACATTTCTATGGCAATTTGTCATCGCAGAGATTACGCAGCCAATAATTGGAGCAGACTTCCTGGCCCACTTCCACCTTCTACCAGACGTCAGAAAAAAGAGGTTGGTAGACGGAAAAACGGGACTAAGCACGGCAGGGCAAACAAGGCATTCAAAAATAACTTCAGTAAAAACACTGGAAGGAAGCACGCGCTATCATAAAATACTAGCAGAGTTCCCGGAACTCACAAGGATAGGGGACCAGACAAGAAGAGTAAACCATGGCACGGAACACCATATCACGGTAACCGCAGGACAACCAGAGACATCAAAGCCAAGGAGACTAACGGCAGAAAAACTGAACGCTGCAAGAACGGAATTCAATCTTCTACTAAAAGAAGGCATTATCAGACCATCACGAAGCCCGTGGTCAGCACCACTCCACATGGTACCTAAGGAGAACAAGGCATGGAGACCATGTGGGGACTACAGACGACTAAATGCAAGAACGGTACCAGATAGGTATCCGATACCCCACATAGAGGATTTCACACAAGCATTACATGGGAAAAGAATATTCTTAACTATTGACCTAGTGCGAGCATATATATAATCAAATACCAGTAAAAACAGAAGACATTCCGAAGACAGCGATAACAACGCCGTTCGGATTATACGAGTTCGCCTTCATGCCGTTTGGATTAAGAAACGCAGCACAAACATTCCAGAGATTTATGGACGAGGTATTGCACGGTATGCAATTCTGCTACGCATACATCGATGACATACTCGTGGCATCAACAACAGAGGCAGAGCATGAGAAACACCTACGAGAAGTCTTTAGAAGATTGGACAACTATGGAATAAAAATAAACCCGGCGAAGTGCGTCTTCGGAGAAGAAAGTGTGAAGTTCTTGGGATACCTAGTCACAGGAGAAGGAACAAAGCCACTGCCAGAAAAAGTAGAAGTCATTAAGAAATTTCCAAAGCCACAGACAGCCAAACAACTACGCCAGTTCTTAGGGATGTTGAACTTTTATAGGAGGTTCATTCCCAAAGCGGCGAACGAACAAGCAGAATTAAACGACTTATTAAAAGGACCGAGAAGCAAAGGGAAGACCCCCGTAAAATGGACAGAAGAGGCAGAGCAAGCCTTCGAAAAATGCAAAGAGAGCTTATCTCGAGCAACACAGCTAGTACATCCAAAAACAGAGGCGGAGCTGGCAGTCACAACAGATGCATCCGACACCGCGGTTGGGGCGGTTATACAACAAAACCTAAGACACGACTGGCAGCCATTGGCATTCTTCAGCAGAAAATTAACTGAAGCTCAAAAAAAGTACAGCCCGTATGACCGGGAACTCCTAGCAATATACTTAACAATAAAGCAATATCGACACATGTTGGAGGGCCGCCAGTTCACATTATACACGGACCATAAGCCGCTGGTATATGCATTTATACAAGATCTACTAAAAAGCTCCCCTCGCCAAGCAAGACACTTGGAGTATATTGCACAATTTACTACAGAGATACGGCATGTAGCAGGGAAAGAAAACGTAGTGGC
>NW_018021407.1:0-1384 GCF_002006095.1 Pseudomyrmex gracilis | reverse complement strand
TTCTAAATAAGTTTAATATAAAATAATGTCACATGCATCTTTTTGACAATAAAGTTGCTCTGTTTTTTTCCCAGAGGCGTTCTTGTAAACGTATGCTGGAATATTAATTATTATGAAACAGTTTTGGTTGACGTGTGCTGGCTATATTTAAAAATTTATAATGCCAGAGGCGTCTCATGTGACATAAAATTGATTCGTTTTTTTTTCCAGAGGCGTTGAAAACGTGTGCTGGTGTAAAACTTATTAGGAACTGCCAATGCATGCTGGTTTTCTTCTATCGGGTTGTTCAAAAAGTCATTGCGTTTTTTTCATTTGATTTTCAGGTGCGTTTATTTAATATACGTAATGAATATTAATCAATGATGTATTGGCCGTTTTGTTCAATGACCTTTTGCCATCTCTCGGGCAACTTCATAATACCGCGTTCATAAAACTTCCTATCTTTCTCTGCGAGAAACTTGTCAAGGTGCTGTTTGATGAGGTCTTCAGAAGCAAATGTTTTACCACTCAAGGAGTTTTGCAAAGAGCGAAATAAATGAAAGTCTGATGGCGCTAGGTCTGGGCTATACGGTGGATGTGGCAACACATCCCATCCAAGCTGTAACAATTTTTGTCGAGTGACCAAACTTGTGTGTGGTCTCGCATTGTCGTGGTGAAATACCACACCCTTACGATTGATCAGCTCGGGACGTCTTTGTGCGATGGCATCACTTAATTTCTGTAGCTGCTCACAGTAGACATCGGAATCAATCGTTTTATTCTTTGGAAGCAGTTCATAGANGACTGGTCCCTTCCAATCCCACCAGATTGACAGCATCACCTTCTTTTGGTGAATGTCCGCCTTTGCTTGNCTTTCCGGTGCTTCATCTCGCCTAGTCCAACTTCTTTTTCGGCTAACATTATTGTAAACGATCCATTTTTCGTCTCCCGTGATCATACGCTTCAAGAACGGATCGTTTTCATCGCGTTTGATGAGTTGATCGCAGAAGTTTATGCGCTTCGTCAGATGAATTTCCTTCAACTCATGCGGTACCCAAATATCGAGCTTCTTTGCGAAGCCAAGCGATTTCAAATGGCCATGAACACTTCCAATGGACACTTTTAGAGCAGTAGCAAGCTCTCGAACCGTTGAATGCTTATTTGCTTGTACCAATACTTTGATTTTATCGTCGTCAATCTCGGAAGGTCTGCCGGAGCGATGAGCGTCTTTAACTGAAAAATCACCATCACGGAATCGGGCGAACCAGTTCTGGCACTGGCGTTTTTCGATGACATTTCTGCCGTAAACTTGACGCAACTTTTCCCGTGCTTCAGTTGCTTTCTTCCCTTTTTTGAAATAATAAAGCAAGATATGGCGAATATGCTCTTCAAAATTCTCCATGTT
>NW_018021406.1:43013-48522 GCF_002006095.1 Pseudomyrmex gracilis | reverse complement strand
ACTTCTCCATCCCCTCCAGTGGGCGTGGCCAGTCACCACCAAGGGAGGGGGAAATCCACCGTGGTGGGGCAATGGCGCCAGAAGTGGTGGGGGGGCCAGGTGGAGGGGGTTTGTTTTGACGCGCCATACGTGGCCACGTACTACTTACGTAATCAAACCACACACTTGTTTGGCTACATGACACTGAAAGAGGCGCGTGCCATGATACCGACGTTCGACGAGAAATCACAGGCGCAGTTACGCGAATTCTTAAGCGCGTGTACGTATGCAATAAAGAATATTAATCCGATCGACAAAAGGACTTTGTTAGAAGCAATATTATGCACTAACCTGAAAAGACAAGCGTTGTTAGATTTTGAAACGCAAGATATCCACAGTTTCGAACAATTAAAAAGCGAGATAGAAAATACGTACTCAGCTAAAAAAGGTACGACTGAGTTGCAGATAGAGTTTAGCTCTCTCAAACAAAAGCACGAGGAAACCGCGTTAAATTACGGGCAACGCGTGAACCAGCTCACAATAAAGCTGTATGAGTCTATGATTGAAAGAGAGGTACGCACCACGGGACAAAAACGCACAATTTTGGAGACAATAAAAGAGCAGGCACTGCACCATTTTCAAATAGGCTTACGCAAATAACTTAAGGTAATAGTACGTTTGCATGGTTACGGCATGCTTAAGGAAGCAGTAGCTGGAGCAAGCGCAGAAGAAAAAGCTGCGGGAATAAAGTTAAAAAGCTGCATCCCAGCGCAAGCGCGCAGTAGCAATAAAAACTACAAATGCTTTAAGTGCGGAAAGATCGGACATTCCAAAAAAGAGTGCCGATCAAACAGAGTGGCATTGCCTAAACCGAGCAGTGGCAAAGTAAACGCTGTAGATAAGCAGTGTAGTTACTGCAAGAAAACGGGACATGTCAAAGAAAATTGCTAGTCACTGAACGGCAGAAAAAGTAAAAAAGGAACTGCAAAAGCAATACATGCAGCAAAAGATAAAAAAAAGAAAAGTCGAAGTGACGATAGCGAGTCATCGAGCGACAAAAAAGACAATGGAAAAAAGAAAAAATCCGTGTCACTGGCAGAACTGCAGGTAGCCGAGTTAAACGCTCCGCAAGCAGTTCTGGACATAGTCACCGTGCCATTGAGAAAGACAAGAAAAGGCAAAGCGGAATTGCTGTACGACACCGGAGCCACAGTGTCGTTAATTAAAAAAAAGTATTTAAAAGGAAAGACGACAGCCGAAAAAACAGAAATGAAGCTGCCAGGTGTCACAGGACATCAAGCATGCGTAATAGGGAAGGTCATGGCGATAATACAACTAAAAGATAGGGAAATCAAGCATCCGATTTATGTCGTGAGAGACGACTTTTCGATTAACTACCAGGGCATTCTAGGAAATGATTTCATTAAAAAGTATAATGCCAGGTGCGATTATAAAGCAGGAAAACTCTCGCTAGGGAAAAATACGTTAAAGCTGCGTCCATATAAGATTATAGAACTACAACCCCGATGCGAAACTATCGTACAAGCAATAACCAATAATAACCAAATCGGCATCGTGCAGGCAGGAGAAACGCAACCAAGAGTATTTTTAGACAGCTGTTTAGAACAGCCAAAGAAAAATTTTTGTTCAATAAGCATGGTATATATCACGGAAAAAACGGTGAAAATGAGCACACCATGTGTTAATCTTGAAGTATTGGAAAAAGAGAGCGAGACAGAAAATGAAATAACAAACGAAAGCATAAAGACGGAGAAGTTAGCGCGACACAAAAAAATGAAAAAAGCACTGCGGGTAAAGGATCTGAATGAAGAAGAAAAACAAGTGTTGCATGAGATATGCAAAAAGTATCAAGATATATTTTATCTCGCGGGGAAACCACTCACTAAAACAAGCGCGGTAAAACACCGAATAGCGGTAAAAGCCGATACTGTACCGATAAATGTAAAGCCGTATAAATTGCCGCATAAACATAAGCAAGAGGTGGAACGACAAATAAAGGAAATGCTGAACAACGGAATAATACGCGACAGTGAGAGCCAGTGGAACGCACCACTGCTGGTCGTGCCGAAAAAGATGGATGCGTCCGGCATAAGAAAATTAAGAATAGTCGTAGATTTTCGACTAAATAAGGCGACAATAGACAATTTTTTTCCACTGCCAAATATTCCGGAAATACTGGATCAACTTGGGAATGCGAAATATTTCTCAACGTTAGATTTGGCGTTCGGGTATCATCAGATATCAATGGACGAAGAAGACAGAGATAAGACGGCGTTCTTAACGCCACATGGACATTTTGAATCTAATAAAATGCCGTTTGGACTAAAGAAAACGCCGGCAACATTCTAGAGGTTAATGAATTCGATTCTGATAGGAATGCGAGAAATAAAGTGCTTCGTGTATCTCGATGATATAGTAATACACGGCGCGAGTCTCTAAGAACATAGCAGGCGTTTACAGGAAGTATTCGAGAGACTGCAAAAGTACAATCTAAAACTGCAACCAGACAAGTGCGAGTTTTTCCGCAGGGAAGTTACATATCTGGGACATGTGAGTACCGAAAAAGGCATATCACCGGATCCGTCAACACTAGAAGCGGTTAAGGCATTTCCGATTCCGAAAAAAGTAAAAGATATCCAGGCATTCATAGGTCTGGCGGGGTATTATAGAAAGTTCATCGGCCAGATTTCCAAAAATAGCGAAGCCGTTGACACAGTTGTTGCAAAAAGAAGCGTTTGAGTGGGATCTCGAGCAACAACAAGCGGTTGAAAGTTTAAAAGAAAAATTGATTAGCGCACCGTTGCTTGCTCATCCGGACTTCGACAAAGAGTTCGTTGTCACGACCGACGCGTTGGGTTACGCGGTCGGCGCGGTGGTATCGCAAGGTGCGGTAGGTCAGGACCGGCCGATTGCATACGCGAGCCGTGTATTGAATAAAGCTGAAAGAAATTAGAGCACAACAGAGAAGGAGCTGCTTGCAATACTATGGGCAGTAAAGCACTTTAGACCTTATCTGTACGGAACAAAGTTTAAGATCGTCACCGACCACAAAGCGCTGGTATGGCTGTTTAATGTGAAAGATCCCGGATCTCGGCTCGTGCGATTGCGTTTAAAGCTAGAAGAGTATGATTATGAGATCGTGCATAAAAAAGGGAAGGTAAATACCAACGCGGACGCACTGAGTAGATTTCCCGCGCAGGCATGCACGTGTAAGGCGAATGAGAGCAAAAAGGCAGAGGAAGATAAGAGTGAGAAGCCAGAGCTCACAAAGCGAGAAAGGAGACAGATACTGTACGAGTATCATGACTCACTAGTGAACGCGCATCAGGGACTAGCGCGTCCAATAAAAAGAATAAAGATGAAATATGACTGGCCCGAGTTAACAAGCAATGTAGAAAATCATATTTTGAAATGTGAGTCTTGTCAAAAAAATAAGTTGTCACGGAAAATAAAAGTACCGCTAGTAATTACGGATACGCCGAAAAAGCCTTTCGAAAAGTGCGCGCTTGACATTGTCGGACCATTACCGATGACAAGTAGCGGAAACAAATATCTGCTGACGTTTAAAGACGGTCTCACGAAGTTTAGTAAGGCAATACCCGTCCCAAATCAGGAAGCCGCTACGATAGCAAGGGAGTTTGCGACGAAAATTGTGTGTAAGCACGGGGTTCCGGAAACGATTTTAACGGATCGAGAAACAAACTGTGAAAGCGAACTGTTTAAAAATGTTTGCAAGCTATTGCGGATAAATAAGATACAAACACCGGCCTATTATCCGGAAAGTAACGGAACGTTGGAGCAATCGCATAAGACGCTAGCCGAATATATACGTCACTACGTGAACGAAGACCAGACGGATTGGGACGAGTGGGTGCCGTACGCAATGTTCGCGTATAATACGACGCCGCACACAGTTACGGGCTTCACGCCTTTTGAATTGGTGTACGGGAAATGCGCGGAGTTATCAACCGCGTTAGCTAAGCCGCCGTCAACGCAATATAGTCTCGAAAATTACGCGCAGGAATTGAAAGAGAGATTGTGGGCGACAAATCGAGTGGCGCGAGAAAAACTCAAGGAAGAAAAAGAAAAAGCTAAGCGATACTATGACAAGAAAGCTAAATCAGCAGCGTTTAAAGTAGGAGAAAAGGTCTTACTTTACGAAGAAACACTGAGAAGAGGCAGGTCAAAAAATCTGGAATCAAAGTGGATAAGACCTTATGAGATAATAGCAAAAGTGACGGACGTCACGTATGTGATAAAAACGGGGCGACGCACGCAGACTGTGCACGTCAACAGGCTAAAGGCTTTTATAGAAAACTAGTAAAGAGAAAGAACTCACCGGGCTGCTCTATTCGGAGTCAGAAAGGACGACGAGGGGCGGCGTCGCGCAGGGCGGGAGCCCCAGGCAGATCACATCGTCGTCGTTGTCATCCTCCGGGTCGGGAGAAGCGGGCGGCGGAGACCGCGAGCAAAGAAATATTACCGGGAAGCCCAGAGGTGACGGCGGCGGGCCCACGGAGGTGCAGAGCGTCGCGGGACGTTCCGAGTCAAGGCTCTCTTCAGAAACCGAGAACAGCTCTTCGAAACCCCCGTCGGAGGAGATCGTAGATTCATCGGAGCTCACATCGGGGGGTAAGTAGGTGAAGCGCGACATGGTGTACTAAAATAAGTATGCACAGTATTTTAGTATGCACAGGGGAATATTTACAGTTTTTGTAAAATCGACGCACTTACACAAAAAAAACACTGAGACACTTGCACACAGGTGGTACGGTGGACTTCACACTGCGGTTGGTGAAGTACTGGTGCTCGTTGTCGTGGAGAACCATGTCCCGGGGTACAAAGACAGTCGCGTGTCAAATATAAAGTCTTAGAATTAATATAAACAATAAGAGAAGCTCAAGTGACAGAAGCAACAAACTCGGTAAAAAGACCGACGCTCGCAGTTTCACCTGTAAGGCGACGCCGTTCGCGGAGCGGTAACAGTAAAATGTAACGTATGTAAACGTATTGTATAAAACGTTTTGTTTGCAGAAAAATGTTGTTAGTAAAAATAGCAATACTTACCTTTTGCGTCGCGTGGAGTGAAGCCGGGGGCCAAGGGTTCCACATACAAAAATTTCAACACAATCCCGTCATGTATTACGAGAAGTACGGAACGATGCTCCATGTCAACGAAAAGTGGACAGTACTCGTAAGGTTAGACGTATCTACAATATATACGAGTAGAACAGACGGAACGCACGTTGAAAAATACAGAGGAAACATAACAATAGTTTGTGAAAATAGAGAATTTTGCGAAGGTTTCGTTGCAGAGTTACAGCAAAGATTGCAAAAGGTGGAAAAACTAGCCAGACGAGTAAAGACGATCGTAAATACACCAACGCGTTACCGAACCAGTGAACGCAGTAGGCTCCATCGCAAAAGTTTTTTTCGGCACCATGGACGGCGACGATGAAAAACAGATATCGGAGCAAATAGAGTTGTTGAGTAAAAAACAGACGGTGCT
>NW_018021406.1:35457-42408 GCF_002006095.1 Pseudomyrmex gracilis | reverse complement strand
AGTGAGCGCGGAGAGTGAGACCTCAGAAGCATCAACACCAGCGACCTGCAACTCCAAGCTATCACGGTGCCGCACCGGACTCAACCGAGAATCAATCGCAGCCAGCAGTCACACAAGTAGTAAGTCCACATTGTTATATATATATACGGAGGTTCCACTCGCAAAACTAAAATCTGACGTCGCGATCGACTTTCGGAGAAATCGAGAAACGGACAAATAATCAAATATATAAAAATTCGGAAGGGCTCCTCGCGGTGCATGACCGTCTCGGGTGGCAGCCGAAATTTTGGAAGGGCTCCTCGCGGTGTACGACCGTCTCGGGTGGCAGCCGAAATTTTGGAAGGGCTCCTCGCGGTGTACGACCGTCTCGGGTGGCAGCCAAAATTTTGGAAGGGCTCCTCGCGGTGCATAACCGTCTCGGGTGGCAGCCGAAATTTTGGAAGGACTCCTCGCGGTGTATAACCGTCTCGGGTGGCAGCCGAAATTGTGGAAGGGCTCCTCGCGGTGTGTAACCGTCTCGGGTGGCAGCCAAAATTTTGGAAGGGCTACTCGCGGTGTATGACCGTCTCGGGTGGCAGCCGAAGTTTTCGGAAAGGCTACTCGCGGTATATAGCCGTCTCGGGTGGCGTCCGAATTATTTCTTTATCCTTTCTAAATCACGGAAACAAACAAAACTCGCTTATCTCCGAATATCAATCTTAGAATCATGACACATCCAACTTTATTCCTATCGTTATTTTCATTGAAACCTAACAAATGAAACAAAACCGAATTTATCAAGATACAAATCTCTAAGATGATTTAAGTTGTATAAACATGGGTTGAGAGGCTGGCTACACTAAAGAACTCGCACTCTCTTTCTTTCTCACACTCGCGTTCTAGCGTGTAGATTACATTGTATGAAACGATTATATGCTCCTTTATTGTACTAATTTCTGCATGTCTGTTATTAATTCATTGATTTTGATTTTTCAATAAATATACCTACTTTGTAATATGTGGAGTCAAACTAAGGAATTATTCTTTGTTATCCTTCTTTCCGTATAACCCACTCTCACTTCCTCGTTAAAATCGCCAGGTCCCGTCCTTGGTAAATGAGATTTGCGTCTCAGACCAAAAAGGGACCAACGAGCGAGTGTTCGTTAGACAGAGTAAGATCGGCGTACGCCGTTGACCTGTCGACGAATATAAACAAACTTGCTCGACTCTCTCGCAGCAGGACTTCCGTGTCCACTGTAGAGAGAGATATGGAAAACGACGCGTTTACTGTTGCGTCACACCACAGCCCGACCGTATCCATGGGCCAGGACGTAACACTGCAACATGTGATTAAAAATCAGTTGCAGGTTGTAAACGCAACAATCGCGCACGTACAAAACGTGGAAGAAATAGTCGAGAGAAACGAAAATAAGGTGAGAAATACGGTACTAGAGATAACCCAAAAAGTGGACGATTACGCATGACAGGCGGAATTAACCGAATATTTTATGAAACTAGGAAGCGTAATTACCGAACTCGAGTTCGACGTGCAAAGCGTCATGGAGTACATCACGGATGTACAAACAAAGTTCGCACAATTAGAAGTAGTACCCGTCGAGTTAATATTAAAATGTCTTCGGGACGCGAGCAGTTGGTCGGGTCACATCACGGGTTGCATTTTCCGTTTGTTGTAACTCTGGAGAACTGGCTAGTTATTAAAGAATATGTAACAATTAGCGTTTATTGTAAAGATGCAAGTGTGTACACTATTGTCAAGTTTTCTCTGGTAAAATCTGTAGAGTATAACGTATTTAGGGTAGTGCCACTACCGGTGCACGACCACGATAACGTGTTTAGCTCAGATAAAAAATCAGATAATTGCGGTGGATGTAAACAGGCAGACATATTCAATCGTAACGAGAAGTCAGTTAGATCGATGCAAACATGTAAAAAACAATTACGTGTGTGATAACGTCGATTCGGTGTACAAAGTGCACAAAGATGCGCCTTGCAAGGTGCAAGCTTACATTAGCGAGTCAGGAAACTTTTCAAATTGTAAGGAGGAAACGGTAGTGACAAATCACACGGTGTGGATAAAATTGGAAACAATGCGTGTATGGTTATATTCGACTTTGAAAAGTGAGTCAGTGCTGGTTTCCTGCGAAAATCAACAGGAACAAAACAAGATCGTGGACGGAGTTGGAGAAATAAAGTTGGCGGAGCAATGCAAGCTGATAACTTCAAGTATATCGATTCACGCGAGTAAAGTGATAAACGGTGTACTATTGACAGCTCACAAGAATTTGCTCTACCCACAAACTAACAGACGGAAGGGGCAAGAGGAATCGTCCGTCTGCTTCACCCAATCTCCTCTACTAAATAGGTTTTGTCGAAGCGGTGGGGATATGCTCACAAGCGAGAACGTGTCTGTGAGCTCACACGGTTTTCGCTTGTGGGCATATCCCCACCGCTTTGACAGAACCTATCTAGTAGAAGAGATTGGGTGGAGCGGAAGGACAATTTCCTTTGCCCCTCGCGTCTGTTAGCTTGTGGGTAGAGCAAATTTTTGTGAGCTGTCAATAGTACAGATCAATACGTATTTACCACGGTACAACCTGTCGAAAATCAAGGCAGTAAATCGCGTGGCTAAGAGCAAACTGGTAGAAATAGAAAGTGTGACAGAAAATAAGACGCAATTAAAAAAGTTGCGGGCAGAAGTAACGGAATTAACGAATAAAATGGATAACAGTACCGGTTCATTCTATGAAAATCCGCACTTTATCTACCCAACGACGTTAGGCGTTACAGTAATAGTAATAATCATAGGAGTAATTGTTTATAAGTTAGTCAAAAATAAGGAAAAAAGAAAATTAGCACGTATCACTGTAGAGTTACGCAGGGCGCAACGGCGAGAAAATCAGAAAAATGCTCGTGCACAAAACATAGAAACTGTAGCGTTGTAAATATCAAGTAGTGTTGTAATTGTAATCGAATATTGTACAACAGTACTGGTTGTAATCAAGTATTGTAAGTTTTGTGACATGGTGTTCGCGCCGCTCTCCCCTTTGCCACAAAAAGTATCTTTTGAGGGAGTCCCGTAGTGTGTGCCGGTCTTAAGCGCCAGGATCCTCCAGGGCTTACACACCGTACCTCGTTTTAGTTGCTTATTTCTTTTTGTTTTGTATTTCTTTCTTATTATGTAAAATATGGCGCCTCACCCCCCGAGGGCTCACCCCGCCGAAGGACACCGAGGGAGACGAGCAGATGTAAAATCTAGAGAGGGACAAAGAGCGAGCCAGAAACAAAGAAGATCGAGAAAGCGCCAGTGGCAGCGCACAGAGGCTACGGCCCTGACTCAGCGGGCAGGCTCAACCCCTTACGCCAGGGAGCGCAAGCGACACGCGAACGACAGCGTCGCCAGGCGGCAGTATTCACCTGGAACTAACAGCAGCCAAATCTGCCTTTTGAGGCCAGCTACCAGCTCTGAAGAGCCTAGGAACCGACAGGTGACCTTCTGGAGGTCCGCCCCAGCCAGCCGGACAAGATACGTTCGGACAAGCAAAACAGGAATCTTGCGAAGGAGAAGCACATTCATAATTCGCGGGTCAGGCCCTTGTAGTTCGCGCGACTGCGAGCGCCGCGCTGGATAAAACGCCGCGCTCTGATTGGCTGACGCGGCCGACCCCATGCGATCCTAGCGCGCCCCGGNGCATCGACCCCGAATCGATCGTGATCTTCGCTTTCTTGGTCGCTAACCTTTGTAAGAGTCGGACGCACGGAAGGACTCCCGGAAAGTACCGTCTTTGGAATAACCGAGAGAAGAGAAGTTATGTCACAAGACGACGATATCCAGTGCCTTGGTTCTTGTAGCCACAAATCTGCGTGCCGAATTCCGTGTCGAGGCTAGTCGCCAAATTTTTGCGTTGTGTGTTTGGCAAGGACGAAGCCTTCGCCATGTTTGTTCTTTGGAGGGCGGCTAGAATCGTATTCACGGAGCTTTGTGGTATTTCTTCGTAAGCTTAAGAGGGGCCTGGACCGTCCTGTTATTACCGATCGAAATAATTCGTATTAAGAGGTGTTTTTCGTAATTATTGCTCGGATAGAAAAACGGCTCTACAGAATTAAAGAAAATAATAAAATGTATTTCGGAGACTTTTCAATATATCAAAAATGTAACAAAAATTTTTGATTTACAATTAACATCAAAATTTTTTGTCACATTTTTGATATATTGAAAAGTCTCCGAAATACATTTTATTATTTTCTTTAATTCTGTAGAGCCGTTTTTCTATCCGAGCAATAATTACAAAAAACACCTCTTAATACGAATTATTTCGATCGGTAATAACAGGACGGTCCAGGCCCCTCTTAAGTACGTTCAGATTTTGCGAATATTTTGTTGAATACTGTGACAAGCCCTGGAGCCGTTCAAGAAGCGCCAAGTAGCAAATCATATTTTGTGAGACTTTCGTCTACCTTCTGTAAACCAATTTTTTGCGCTTGTTGATGTATTGCATGTATCGTTTTTGTGCTGCTACATCGCGTGTTGTCGTATTGATTTTGCCGTGCCGAGATCCTTAAGGCTGTCATCGATTTTGCGGCGCGAGATTCGCGGTGCTGTTGTATCGACCTCGCCTTTGCGAGAGTTTTAGAGCGGTCGTCGTAAGTGCCGATTTTGCATGGAATCGCGTTATCCGGCGGGACGTTAACGGAGAACGCCTTGCGTCTCATTGACACCGCTTGCTCTCTGCTTGTTTGCTTTTTGCTAAAATCAGCCGGCAAAAGCTTTGTCGCCGTGGGTGGGCAGTACGTTTGCGCTATATTACCGCCAGAATTGAGAAGCGCAACCCCTAATTATCCTTGCAAGGGAACGCGGTTCTGCACGCCAAGCTACCGCTGTTGAATCATCAACCGTTCGACCTTGTTTGACATCTCGTCTCGGTCGCGCGACGTGGCGGCGTTTCGTTATCTTTGCGTATATGCGTCTTTTCTTAATTGCTTGCTGTGTAACATTCTTTGCTATCGCTTTTTTTTTAATTTGTGTAAATTTTCATTTATTTTTATTTTCTTTTTATTTATAATTCTTTTGTTTCATATTAATAAATTTGTTAACTTAGATACTCTAGCGTCTGTTTACGCCTTTTTACTTTGTCCGCGAAATTTCTTTCCATCCTTGGAGGGACAGCCTGTAAGCTAAAGACAATAGACCCAACCCTTCTCCGTTCAAAAAGAGCTAGTCGGCCCGTTGTGTCGAGCGACGCACATTTTGACGCGGTTACGCGTCTGGCGCCCAAAATCTTTACAAAGGATCCGTCGGCTCGGCGCAGTGGTGTGCTCGGTTTACTACCTTTTTCTCTCCTGCTGATACAGACGTTCCCGATCTCGCGGACTTCCGTCCGTGTCCCGATTTTGCTCTTCCGTTTCGGGCGGAGCAACGCGAGAAATTTGTAGAGAACTAAGAAAAACGTCACAGTTTGGAACAAGTTTTGTAACGGAAAATGTCGGTTGCATACATTTTCCTTTTTCCCGGAAGGGGGAAATGGTATGCGGCAGTTTGTAAAATAAAGTTGAGTAAAGTAAGGCCATTGAGCAATGTGATGAGACATCACTGTCGTTGCTCAATGACCTGGTTAGGTTAGGTTAAATTGCAGGGCAATAGTAGTTCTAGGAAGAACTGCTGGTTGCTACAGGGTGCAACACATCGCCGCATTGTCCGAAGTGCAACGCGGCATGTGTCGACACCGGCACCGGTAACTAGCACGGCCGTTGCTAGGACCGATGGGCCTGCTGAATCGGCGCGATCGATCTAATCTAAATCGATCGCGCGGATGAAGCAGCGAGAAGATCGTGATCAGACTGCTAGCTCACTGTGTGGCTCCGCAAGCCGGAGAGTTTACCGCAGTGAGAAACCGTGTAAAGAACGTTGAAGGAACATTGTAAGGAACCTGAGCAATAAAGATAGTATTATAAGAGTTCAAGTATAGAACTTATTCTTCTCTCTAACCAACCTTCTCGACTTCCAACAAATTCATATCTCAATAACTATTGCGAATTTTGCAAATTGGCAAATAACTTTTCAATTCAGCTTCACTCACTCTATCTCCATACTTCGGCTGTGTCAAACTTTCACGGACACTTTGTATACATATATACATATATGTATATACATATATATGTTCAGTGCGGAGAACCATATTGTGCGCTGTGAGGAGGGAAAAGTTCTTTTCCGGCTGCCTCCTACTACCACGCGCCAGCGGCCCGAGATTTACTACATATGACCGGCACGGTTACTAATGATACATACCGACGCGGTTACTAATAATACCGACAGCCATATGTTACCATAAAATTACGAGGGTGGGGTGAAAAGTTTCCGGCCTGATAAAGAAGAACAACTTTTTTCGTTTTTTTCGCTTTATTTTTCAACGTAATCTCCATCAAGATTAATACATTTTTCATACCGGTGCTCTAATGCAGTGATACCATTGTTTAGTCCGATATGTCAAATCCCTCAAAATACTCATTTACAGCATCGATGACTTCTTCGTTGCTCTCAAATTTTTTATCTCCAAGCTATTTTTTAAGGTTAGGAAACAAATGATAGTGGGGGTTAAATCTGGTGAATATGCTGGTTGGGGGAATAATTCGAACTTCAATTTGTTGATTTTAACCATCGCAACGACCAACGAATGGGCAGGTACGTTGTCATGGTGAAACAAAATTTTTTTCTTCGCTAAGTAAGGTTGTGACCGGGGTTCTTTGGAAAATATGCTGTGTACTCACAGTAAACACGGTCGCCAGTCCGTTTCTCCTCCAACGGACAAGGATTAATTTGTTTTCTTTCTGTTTCAGGTCCCGACGCCGTTCCGGATGCTCCCAGGAGGGTGATACTCTATTGACCACAGTACGATTCGACACCGCTCGATTCGACACAGATTTATTCGACACCAAATTATTCGACACCGTACGATT
>NW_018021406.1:25065-33652 GCF_002006095.1 Pseudomyrmex gracilis | reverse complement strand
GTTTCAACATTGCGACTGTTTCGAAGTTATGGTAGTTTAGTACATGCGTCAAGCTATTTGAATGCCAATCGCGACATCTGCCAATGGTACTGAACGGAGGAAATATCAAATTGAAATTTGTCCGGATTTTGGCGACGCACCCTGTATATATTTATTTTCCCTTTCATGTAATATTACTGTCACAACACCTTCGCTCGATACAATGTTATGAACTATTTGTACTTCGCAAATTTACTTTATACGAAAGATACATTAAACGAGTTTTTCCAAGCTTATTACTTGCTCGTGTAACGCTACGCCGTCCGCACGTCACGAGCGCTTGTGATCGACTCACTCTCACGCAGGTCCGCTCGTGTCTCGCGCCTGCGCTCTCCCCACTCCGGGTTTTTACTTACACTCCTTAAGAAAGGATTTTTGCACTTTTGTACTGTATGTGTAACCGTTGTTTGTGTACGTGAATATGGTGTCTTAATTTTGTGTTTTGTGTGAAAGTATTTATTAAGTGTTGAATATGTGTGTGTGCGAACTAGCATGAATGCAAAGTATGAATGATGTGTGTTAGAGTCCTTAAGGGTGTGTGTTTGAAAACCTGCATGTGTGTGTGTATGTGAGCATGTGAACCTAAATGTGTGTTTTAACTGACCTAAATTTATATGTGTAATCCTTACAAGGACCTGTACGTGGAGCGATGCGTTTTAGCTTTTAAGAACAGTGTGTATGTGTATTCGTATTTTTTTGTGTGTATTAACGTGATTGAGTGTGTGCGTGAGCCTTTATGTATGGTGTATGTGTGTTTGGAATTAGTGTTGTCCATTATGGACGTAAGTTTTGCGTTTGTTGAATGTCACCCTTAACGTGTATAAATGTTTGTGTGTGTTTGTCTAGCGCGTGTGGTTTGAATGGCGTGTGTATTTGTTCTTAATGTGTGTGTCTGTGTGTGCATGTTTGAGTGGGGGAAAACACTTCTACTTACTGTTAACCTCTAAATTCGCAAGTTAAAACAATACAAACACTTCACTGACCTTCAGACCCGTTACTTCTCAAAATTAAAACAAAAACGCCTCTTAACACTATCTTTAGTAAGACTAAAACAAAAAATAAACATTAACATAAAATAAGTATCTTACCGGCCTTACAACTCACCGGCCTTAACAAACTTACCAACAGCTTTCCTTAAAACTAACTTTGGCTTTGTTACTAACAAAAACTAAAAACGCACCTTAATCGAAAATAAACACCTTACTGGCCTTACACCCTGCTGGCCTTTACAAAAAATACAAAATCTTTTCTTAACACTAACATTTCACTTATGTTTCTACATTTTCTGTGCCGTCCTTTACAGCTTCCCCCAGGATCTCCACCAACCTTGCCTCGGGCGCTGGCTTCTCCTGCGGTTCAACTATTCGTGACTCCTCCTGTCGCTCGGGTGTCCCCTCCTTTTCCAGCTGGGACTCCTCCTGGGGCCCTGGTGACAAGGTCGTTTATTTTTTACTTCGTCCTTCAAACGCTGCAATAACTTTGCGTAGTATTGACCAGAGATGGTTTTACCCTTCTCCAGGTAATCAATAAAAATAATTCCTTTCGCATCCCAAAAAACAGTCACCATAACTTTATTTGCCAATAAAATTGTTTTTGCCTTCTTTAGGGTTGGTTCACCTGGTCCAATTTATTTCGATTGTTGTTTACTTTTAGGAGTGTAGTGGTGAATCCGAGTTTCATTTACAATTATAGATAGATAGATAGATAACGAAGAGCAGGGGGCTTGTGAGACCCTATTGTCACCTAGATTTATAAGATCCTTTGCGACTCCCGCTAGTTGTTTATTGACAAAGCTGCTAAAACCCGACATTTGCTGCCAGGCTACACTGATGGCCGATTTTAATTATTTTTAGGTCCGCGGGTTCCACAAACATGGAGCCCAAAGATCTGAATCTCCTGAGTGCTAGAGACGAGCAGCGAAACAATATGTGCACGCTGTCCTCCCTCTTTTTGCCACAAAATCTACAACTACTCTCCTCAACTAGGCCTAAGTTGAATAGATGTGCCTTGAAGGCCCAATACCCTGTGAGAAGACCAATACACAATCTTTGTCTGTACTTACTCATTGTCAGTAGTTCTTTTGTCTTGCCTGGCAATGGCTGAGTCATCAGGGCCTTAGCTTTGCAGCAGCTCTTCAGTATCTCCCAGGAGATCCTGTGCTCCCTCTTCAGCCAGTCCTTGATATAGTTTTTCCCTGTTGCAAAGGGAACTCCACCTATCTGGCAGACTGGTTTTTCTAAGGTACCCAGTTTTGCCAGACTATCAGCCACTTCATTGTCTTGGATACTTTGATGGCCAGGTACTCAGACAAGCGTGATGTTGTTTCGCTCACCCAATCTGTTTAGAGCTTGCATACAGTCCCAAACCACTGAAGATTCAGTGATGGTCTTGGCAAGAGCTCCTATGGCTGCTTTGCTATCCGTATAAATATTGATCCTCCTAGTTTTTGTCTCTCTTAAAAGTAGGAGTTTTGCACATTCCAGAATGGCCAGGACTTCCGCTTGAAAGACCGTGGCCAATTTACCCAAAGAGAAAAACTCTCTGTGATTTGATTCTGGACAGTAGATGCCTGCTCAATAGCAGCCGTTTGCTCCAGATCCATCAGTAAACCATGCATGAGTGCCTGGCTGGATCTGAAGATTTTTGTTTTTCCAGTTCGCCCTGGTGATCAAGTTTATGGAGAACGCTTTGTCCACTTAGCGAGTTCTGTCTTGCTTTAAGGTAAAGGGAGGTTTGTGAAGAAACTCGAGCCTGGTATGACCTACTCCGAAATCTCTCCACTCCCCCTGACACCTTAGTTTATATGCTGTGAGTTTGGCAGCGCTGATGACAGTCAATCTTAGAGATGGAATGCAGAACGCCAATTCCAGCGCTTTTGCTGGTGTTGTTCTCATAGTCCCTACCGCAGCCCTCAAGTAATTACCTTGTAGGCTTTTTAGTAGGTTCTTTGACTCCATCTTTTCCACTCTGGCCACCGAACAACTGCAGCATATGTTAACCTCAGTACAAGTACCGCTTTGTATATCCATAGGGCACTATTTAGTTTAATACCTTAGGATTTTCCCATTGCTCTTCTACACGCCCAGTATGAGGCGTAGAATTTGGATATCTTTATATCGAGATGTGTTTTCCAATTCAGTTTGGTGTCTAAGTGGACTTCCAAATATTGTACTGACTGGACGTATTCTATATTTTCTCGCCAGAGTCTAAGCGGCTCAATGGCTTCAGGTTTGTATTTCCTGGTGAAAATCATGGCCTTGATCTTTAATGGATTAGCCCTAAATCCTTTTGATTGACACCAGTCTTGCGTGATCTTAAGGGCTTTCTGCATAGTCTTCTTAAGTGTTGAAAGAAAACTACCTCTCATTATAATGGCCACGTCATCAGCGTAGCCAAAGACGAGGAAGTTTTTCTTCTGTAATTCTCGTAGAAGTTCATCCGCGACCAGACACCAGAGCAGGGGAGATAAGACTCTTCCCTGCGGGCATCCTTTAGCGGAGAAACCATGCACATTTGAGTCCCCATGATTGGCAATCAGGGTACTTCCTGTTAGTATGCTTTGTGTCCAGTCTGCTAGAGCAGCGGGAATGTAATGCCCGGTCATTGTTTTCCTGATGACATCATATGAGGTGCTATCGAAAGCTCCCTCTATGTCCAGAAAGACGCCCAGGGCATATCCCTTTGCTTCCAACTGCACTTCGACTCCGCCCACGAGATGGTGCAAGGCAATATTTGTTGATCTGCCCTCCCTGTAGGCATACTGAGCCGAAGACAGCGGATGTACTAGCAGAAAGCCCATTTTCAGATATCTATCGATTAGTTTCTCCAGTGTTTTTAGTATAAAAGTAGTGAGACTGATCGGTCTGAAGTCTTTGGCTGTTATATGGCCATTTCTACCAGGCTTGGGTATAAAGATTACTCTTGTACCACCCCAAGCTTGGGGGACGTGTCTTAGGGCTATGCTAGCCCTGAAAATTTTTGTGAGTGGACCTATGAGAGCCCCCAGCTTCTCTTGAAGAAGAACCGGGTAGATTCCATCCGGTCCAGGTGATTTATAGGGAGAGAAGGTCTTAACAGCCCATTCAACTCCCTTTGGAAAAACAACATCAGCTGCCAGACGCCAGTCCCTGGGTTTATATTCCCTAGGCTTCAGTCGGCAGGGTTGTATGTTATGATCAAAACTTGGAAAATGGACTTCCATTAGATGTTTCAATGTGTCCGTTGCCTCCTCAGTGACATTTCCCGTTGGGAGCTTGAGACAGCCTAATTGGAGACGGTGATCCAAACTGAGGATTCTGTAAAGCCTAGATGCTTCCGGGGCGCTCTCAATGCTTTCACAGAAACGTCTCCAGCTTTTGCACTTTGATTTCTTAATCTCCTTGCTCTACTCTCGTTGGGAGCTTTTAAAGGCCTCCCAGTGTACTGCAAATCCTGTTCTTTTTGTTTTGCTGAATTTCTTTCTCGTTTCCAATCTGAGCTTACTGAGCTCTTTATTCCATCAATGGAATAAAGATCTTGTTCACCGAATTAGGTTTTGGTGAGCAGTTTAATTCAAAGGCGTTTGTAATGGCGTTCTTTAGAAAGTCCGCCACGTTTTCCAAGTTATTTTTGGTTCTGAAACTGGTTGGGGCCATAGCGAGCTGGGCCTTAAGGTCAGCCCTAAAGCCCTCCCAGTTGGTTTTTTGGGGGTTGCGAACCCAGCTGATTTGCGGTATTTGTTGGGGAGTTAGGCGTATTTGTCTGTAATCAGAGCCAGAGGGCTCATCCGAGACCCTCCAGTCGTTCACTAGACCCGCCACCTTCTTTGTACAAACCGTTATATCGATGACTTCTTGTCTTCTGGAGTCCAGGAATGTCGGCTCGTTTCCTCTGTTGAGAATGGTTAATCTTGTACCCATTAGGTAGTCGTGGAGACTCTTCCCCCGCAAGTTGGTGTCTATGCTACCCCATCCTACATGGTGGGAGTTCGCAACCCAGCAGGAGTTCGAGTCCCTTGGCTTCCGCATAGGCCACCAATTTTTTACCTCTTCATGTGGTAGTGGATCCGTGGAGTCATAGGGCATATAAACTAACCCTAGTAATACTTCCACGTCTTCTTCCTCGGCTAGATTCACTCTCACCTTGATGACTGTGAGGTCCTCGCTGCTGAGCTGTGGCAAAAAAATAGCATTTAGTCCTTTTACTAAAATGCATGATCTTACTCTATTTTCTGAGTGTGCTTTGTATAAGCAGCCGCACCCACTCAGTCTTTTTACTGCACCTTTCACAATCCATGGTTCTTGGATTAGTGCAATACTTGTGTGCATCGCAGCCATGCTCCTGGCTAAAATAGCCGAAGCGCTTTTGCTGTGATGCAAGTTAATCTGGATCATTTGGATGCCGAGTGAAGCCATTTTTAGGCAGTCCGACTCCATCTCCTTCTCCGTCGCCTCCCCGCGCTCTCCCGCCATCCTAACGATGGCCCGGCCGAGACCGAAAAAAGGCCTGAAGCCACAGTGCTTCAGGGCTTCCATCGCCGAGTCGCCAACCAAACAGGAGAAGTGAGCGCTCGTAGCATCCCTCCTATACGTTCTTATGGTGACGACCCAATCGCTGGTTGCCAGCCTTGTGTTTTGCTGGTTAAGAAGCTTTAAAGCATCCTCAACCCCTACTTCAGGCTTCTCCTTATGCACCACTACCCGATGACGCTTAGGTAGCTCATCAACCGGCAGCACACACAGAGGAGTTTCCCTGACTTTTAAATCGGAGGAATGGCCCTTAAGCCACTCTGCCGACTCTATGTTGGCGCACACAACCATGAGTGCGCCATCCCTTTCCTAGGAATCAGTGAAAGTGGGGGCTTTGTCATTCTCAGACATGCCGAGGATGACAGACCTGACCATTTTTCTGATCTCAACCACCTCACCGGCTCCCATTTTCTTGTCAGGGTAGCCCTCCAGTACAAGGGCCATCCTGACAAGACCTTTTGTCGCCTGTGCATACGATCCTTCATTTTTGGGTCTTTTGCCCTGGCGATTTTCTGAGGGGCTGGGAATAGCATTTCTTTATTATAACGGCGCCTAGCGGCCCCGCTATATCTTATGCGGTATTTTGGGGCTTTTGAGCCCGCTCCCGCACTGCAAGATTCCCCTGGGAGTTTGCCTCTAGAGGAGACTTTGCTTTTGGGGACTGATTTGGGGATGATTTTATTTTTGTTTTCAATCATTTGTGTTCCCACAAGTATCGCGGTCGCGTGATCTTACCTAGCTAGAGTTGCGAATGACTGGGGCTTGGCTCCGTACTCCTGAATTTCGCCCGGTATCCAAGAGGCACCGTTTACGACGCAACTCTCCTTGCGCCACGCAGCTCTCGGCATGGTCGCTCACACCTTAACTTGGGGGAGTTCCTTTTAGTTGGTCACAGACGGGCCCATCCCTGAGCGGATGACCACCGCCCGCGACCTTAAGCCCCACCACCCGCTCCGGCGCGAGAGCCCACAGTCCCCGAGGACACCAGATGCTCACTTTCTGTGGCCAATTGTTGTCCCGTCATATTACACTTCCATTGTGACGACACGACCAGGCAGATCCGCCAGCGTCCAGAGAGGAGCCGATCAATGCCCGGCCACGCCGCTACCAGCACATGCTGGGAACAAATAACGTTCCGTGTAGTTACTGCGAGACGGCCAGACCACGTGCGCACCGAGCGCTCCGCGAGTCCCGAGCTCCCGCCTCGGAGCTACTACAAAATGGGAACCCATTCGGGGGGTTTACAGTTATAAATCGACGCAAAAATTTGCTGGGGTTTTGCTTGTATAGCGTCAAATTTTCGATAGAAACAGTTTTCCGAGTAAATTTTTGATCGACCGTTAGCAAACGCGGCACCCACCTAGCACAGAGTTTCCTTATGCTCAAATGTTCATGTAAAATATTGCGTACACGTTCAGTTGACATCCTAGTGCTTCAGCTATCTCACTTACTTTTAATCTGCGGTCCTCCATCACTATTTTATGAATTTTTTCAATCATTTCGGGAGTTGTGACCTCAACGTAGCGTCCTGAACGTGGATCGTCAGAAGTGCTCGTGCGACCTTTCTTAAATTCAGAAACCCAGTATTTAACCGTTGAATATGATGGAAAAGAATCTTTCAGTGTGGAATCCAGTTCTTCTTTAATTTGTAATGGTGTTGGGCCTTTTAAATAGAAGTATTTGATGACCGCACGCTTCTCTGATTTTTCCATTTTCACGTAAGCAATCGAGGCCTCTTGTTCAATCGACTCTCAAGTGTACACTAAGGCTGCGGTCCGTTTTATGCTTAAGCGCACATTTATCTATAGTATACGTGACATATACTACAGATAAATGCGCGATTAAGCATGAAACGGACCGCAGCCTAACAGAGCAATCGACCTGAAAATTTATATACAAGCTAGTGAGATATAGTACTATAAAATACAAACCAAAAATTAGACCTGCTGGCGCCATTTCTAAGTCAGGCCAGAAACTTTTCACCCCACCCTCGTATCGCGAACATTGAAAAGAGTAACTGCATTAAAAGTGACTTTAATAATTTATATCATGTTTATTTATTTACTTATTAGCTTTTACGTGATATAAGAAACTTACTTACGGTATGTGTAAAAAAGTAGAATATATTTAATTAAGAAAGTAAAAACAGATAAATATGAGTATGACACAACAGATAAATGTCATAGTGAATTAATTATTAAAACATTAAGAATAAAAAATAAAACCCTATAATAGATTTGTATAATTAGCGTTAAATTGTTTTTAAAACATCAAAAATAAAAACTAGTAAGGCAATATTATAATAGTTATGTTTATGTATAAATGTATACATATATAGTTGTACATCTATTTAAAAATTTATCAAAATAATGATAATAACAAATAATGTGTGTGTGTGTGTGTGTGTGTGTATAAAAAGGTAAGAAGGATGACACAAAAATTATTTTATATAATTTTGAAGCAGTTACGCGAAATTTTATTTTATAGGTTTGCGCTCAGTAATGTTCTTCTGTAAAATATATATTTATAGTTTTGACAATAACCGTTTAATGTAACTTTGTAAAATATTTTTTGTGGCTTTGAAAAAAGCCGTTAAATGTAGTACTGATGAACGCGAGAGATATTCTTGTTAAATAAATGTGTCGTTCTGAAAAGAACCGTTTCTAAGAGCTTTGACTTAATAATCGGCCCAATAACCGTTTTGGTCGACAACTTGTTGCAGTCTAGTATTGATCGATGCATTTAAATTATAAAATAACTCTGGCTGTGTTCTTAAGTTCTGTTCTTAAACTTTTCATAATTACAAGTATATTTATACTATTAAAGAGTCTTTTAAGGCTCTGAAGTTTTCCAAACTAATAAATATACAGGGTGCGGCGCCAAAATCCGGACAAATTATATATGTTTTATTGCTACAATGAAAAGATTTACAAAATTTGTTTAGCTCCATTGTTTGTAAGGCCATAAATAATATATTCACTCAATATATCCCCCGCTTGCTTGAATGATCGCCTCCATTCTCGGTCTGAATCGTGCGCAGG
>NW_018021406.1:23043-24770 GCF_002006095.1 Pseudomyrmex gracilis | reverse complement strand
CTTCACTACATTTGTCAGAACACGCATATAAACTTCTTTTGTGACATTTTCCCCTTTGTTAAAAAAATGCGGTGGCATGACATCACCCTCACTGGACACAACACCTAGCACGTGAACATTCGCCGGAAATTTCNTTCTTGCAACAATGGGGATATCATCAGGGTCATGGGCGAGCCAGCGGTCATTCCTTCGATTAATTTTCGCATCCACAGTAAAAATTTTCTCGTCAGAAAAAAACTTGAGTCTTCCGGCAGCATTGTGTTTTAAAGAACACAAAAGCAGGTTGCAGCGCTCAACTCGCTTTGTCCTAGCGGTTTCGGAAAGTATCTGTCTCACTTTGATTGTGTAAGACTTGTAACGAAGGTCCTCCTCGACGATTCGACGCATACTTTTCTCGCTCACACCAACAACCGCCGACAACTTTCGGATCGACTGCCCTGGATCCTCAAAAATCAGCTCCTGAGTCCGTTGAATGATGTCGGGCGTCCTGACAATGCGTTCCTTTGAGTGAAATTTCCTTGCCGGTGTTGCAGAACCTTCCTTGGACTTCTCCGGCTCCCGATACTTTGCGAAGACATCATACACAGTCGATCTCGGATACCCGAAAAACCGAATGATTTCTGTCGCCGAGCGCCCGGCGCGAATACTTTCGATAATCGCGGCTCTTCGGTTGTACTCCGCAATGGGTTTCAACATTGCGACTGTTTCGAAGTTATGGTAGTTTAGTACATGCGTCAAACTATTTGAATGCCAATCGCGACATCTGCCAATGGTACTGAACGGAGGGAATATCAAATTGAAATTTGTCCGGATTTTGGCGACGCACCCTGTATGTAAATTCGGTCATGAGAGCCGTTCGCTAGGTGTTGTGCGTAAATTATACGTGTATATATATACATATATACGTGTTCACGTGTAAATTTATTTAATTTCAAGTAAAGGGGGTATTTGTGTGGGATTTCTCATATATGAGATGTAAATATAGCATCCTATATGAATTTTAGAATTGTTATTACAATTCGAATTTCACGTGTAAAAATTTACACGTGAACACGTATATATGTATATATATACACGTATACTTTACGCACAACACCTAGCGAACGGCTCTCATGACCGAATTTACATATATTTATATTTATACTATTCTGGAAAACAGAGTATGTATGAAATTTGGAGCTGTCGCAAAGCCACGAAAATCGCGCCGCGCTGTGATCTCGCGCCACGAATGCCGCAAAGAAAAATGATTACTGATAAAGATTTTAAAAAAGCCGATCACCAAACCGAGTTTGTTTGCGAAACAACTGATTTTTTATCAGTAGTTTCGTGTCGTTCGACAATGGCAGAGCTAGACGAATTTGACCGCGGCTATATAATTGGCTTGCATCAGCAAGGTGCAATTCCTGAGGAGATCGCGAATACCTTGCATTGCGGTAAACGCACAGTGCAAAAGTGGATAAAGCGATGGTGTGAGGAATGTAAAGCCGGTGTAATTGATAAACGCAAGTTGCAGAAAACGAAGTGCTTGACAACTGAAGGGCAAGATGCGGAATTAGTTAGTTAAGTGAATGAAAATCCTTTTCTTCCGGTGATTCATTCTGTGAATTATTTAAATCTTCCAATGTCGAAATGGGGCGTGTTCCGTTTGACCACAGTACGATTCGACACCGATCGATTCGACACAGATTTATTCGACACCAAATTATTCGACACCGTACGATTCGACA
>NW_018021406.1:3826-22278 GCF_002006095.1 Pseudomyrmex gracilis | reverse complement strand
TCGTACGGTGTCGAATAATTTGGTGTCGAATAAATCTGTGTCGAATCGAGCGGTGTCGAATCGTACTGTGGTCAATAGAGTATCACCCGTCGAAATGGACTGCGCAAAGACGATTACGGGAAAACAACGTGCACTGTTACCGTCCTGCACGAAAAATTTTGTTCATTGACAGACATTGTGAAAATCGCGTCGCGTTTGCAAGACAACAATTAAACACGGCTTTATCGGAAGACTGGGACAGAACGATTTGGACTGATGAAAAAGTGTTTTGCTCCGCAGTTGATCGAAAGCTTCACGTGTGGAGGCCTGACAATCGCCGTCGGCTTGATCCAAAGTATATTATTTCTTGCAACAGAGGTGGACGTATTACTTGAGGTATGTGAGGTTGGATCAGTGCGCATTGTCCAGGTGAAGTAGTAGAAGTGTCGGCACATATGAATGCCAATGAATATATAGATATCGTAGAGAACGTATTGCTCCCCAGCGTTTAAAAAATATATTCTGAGGCTGATGTGCCAACAATTCGACTACTTCACGATAACAGTGCTGTCCATACCGCTTATATCGTACAAGAATGGTTCGCACACCACCCAGATATCAAAGTTTTTAATCGGCCAGCTAAATCTCCGGATCTCAATCTAATTGAAAATGTCTGGGGAGTACTTGTAAATTCGTGGGATCCTGGTAATGAGAGAACTCGTGCAGCTGTGGTTGCACACGCGAGAAACGCAAAGATAAACTTAAGAACAAAGCCAGACTTATTTTATAATTTAAATGCTTCGGTCACTACTAGACTGCAACAAGTTGTCGACCGAAATGGTTATTAGGCCGATTATTAAGTCAAAGCTCTTAGAAACGGTTCTTTTCAGAACGACACATTTATTTAACAAGAATATCTCTCGCGTTCATCAGAANTACATTTAACGGCTTTTTTCAGAGCCACAAAAAATATTTTACAGAGTTACATTAAACGGTTATTGTCAAAACTATAAATATATATTTTACAGAAGAACATTTCTGAGCAAAAACCTATAAAATAAAATTTCGCGTAACTGCTTCAAAATTATATAAAATAATTTTTGTGTCATCCTTCCTACCTTTTCATACACACACACACACATTATTTGTTATTATCATTAGTTTGTTGAATTTTAAAATAGATATACAACTATATATGTAGATATTTATATATAAACATTACTTTTATAATATTGCCTTACTAGTATTCATTTTTGATGTTTTAAAGACAATTTAACGCTAGTTATACAAATCTATTATAGTGTTTTATTTTTTATTCTTAATTTTTCAATACTTGATTCACTATGACGTTTATTTGTTGTCGTAGTTTTTTACTTTCTTAATTAAATATATTTTACTTTTTTACACATACCGTAAGTAAGTTTCTTATATCACGTAAAAGCTACTAAGTAAATAAATAAATAAAATATAATTTATTAAAGTCACTTTCAATGCAGTTACTCTTTTCAATATTCGCGATAATTTTATGATAACATATGGCTGTCGGTATTATTGGTAACCGCGTCGGTATGTATCATCGGTAACCGTGCCGGTACATATGGATTAAATCTCGGGCCGCTGGCGCGTGGTAGTAGGAGGCAGCCAAAGGAGAACTACTTCTCCCTCCTCACGGCGCACGATATGGTGCTTTGCACTGTATATATATATATACTGTGACGTGACACTTTTCGTGTCCGTCACAAGGACATGATCCCGGCCGGCAGGAGGCAGTGAGCTTGTATCTTCCAATAGTTTAGGGAGAGCAGCTCATAAGACCGAACAAAGCAAGCATGCGCGTGTATATTGGCAAGAGCGCGTGACGCCTCTATTGTATATTGTCATTAAGTGCAGCATTGAAATGTACTCTAATATTGTTTCTATTAGTTGCAGGTTGAACGTCATTAGTTTTCAGAATTATTCTGTATTATTGAATAGCGTTTCAGGATGTTATTTTGTGCCGCATAGGTCGCGTGACGGCTAGCGTTGCCGTTCGTTCCTAGCGAGGAAAGAGAGAGTAGATCACAATGCGAGGCGTCGGACGAAGAGGTACGACGTAGACGGAGACAAGTAGCGGTACAGAGCCGTAAGGGCTCCAGAGGCATAGAGCGCGGCGACGAAATCGGCAAAGGACCAAGAAACGAGAGATGTCGACACTCCAAATTCTCCAAAATCCGAAGCGGAGCTCCCTGTGACGTCTTGTTACTGCGACGCTAAAAGATGAGCCCGAACAAACTCATCGATCAGAAAAAAGGACGCAAAGCGGAGCGAGGCGCACAGAATCAGGACTCGTGTTGATGAGTTGCCAATACGCACGTAGCCGCTGTCACTCGCGACGCCGTGAAAAGAAGATTATGATTTGCTTATTAGAACGACGAGCGGCGCACGGCTGCGAGAGAAATTACCGTACCGGCGAGATTCATTGTTGTGCGCGCCGTGGTACTCGCAAGTTCCTCGCCTAAAATATGTACGTGCCGAGTGACTGTGTGTGCCGGAGTGACGAGAACCTGAGGAGGACCAGAGCCGACCTTGAGAGGACTGGATAGGGCCGAGAGTTGCCGATTTTACCGGCGAACTACAGGAATAAGCTGCCGACAAGCGTAAGTGACTGCTCGCTCTCTCTCTCTTTCTCGCTTACATCGTGTGGAATATTTTCGCGGATCAAGTCTGCACGCGTTTTGCAGCTCGATACCGCGTTGAATATTGTTGCGAAAATTATATTTTTCTAAGTACGTGAATTACACGTTGTCAATTGCCGACAATTCCTAGAATTGTTGCTCTCTCTCGCCGTGCCACGGTTGCAACAATCCGGGCGTTGTATCGTCCGTAATTCGTTCGTATATTGTTTTGTTTTTTTGTATTTATATTTTTTTTACCATACCGTTGTGAGCCGATTTCATTGAGTTGTCGTTTACCCGCGCAATATACGGGAATATTAAAATATTGTATTTTTAAAGTATCACCTCAGAAGCGATATCTAAGTGAGTTCAATTCTAACAATCGAGACCGGAAGGTGCTGATCGTGCCAAAACTCGTGGCCATTGGACCGCGACATCATATTGTGTCCAATATCTCGCGCGCGCCAGACAAAGACCGCGCGCCTATCGCGCGTCTTATCTATCGCCCGGCGTACGACAGCGCATTCCGTCGTTTATCTAACGCCTCGCGCGGCGAGTCATATATTAGAATACGAGCGCAAGGCCACGAGCGGATCTTCGACCGACAAAAGATCGCGCCGGATTCTGCTGCCGATATCACTCGTTACTAGAAAGAATATTTCCGTACAACTTCGCTCACTAGTGTCCGCGTGTTTACTTTATGTTTCTTTTACTGTATTATTTTGATGTATTGCCGAGAGTTTTCTTGGCCGGCCGCACGCCATAATTATCATATCTATTATTAAATTCCATTGTTAATTATCATCAACGAGCAAGTTTCTCGACTTTTATTTCAAACACTGCCTCCTGAGCCCACGCCTCTCCGTTATCTGAATTTTCCTATCCTATGAACGGCTCGTATTAGCTTTCTATACTTAGTTCAAATAAGTTTTCTTCGCGTGCTACAATTCATCGCGTTGTCACTCAATTTTTGAACAATAGAAGTGTTCACCCAAAAAAGAGAAAACGTAAGAATTCTGTAACAAATTCGGATAACAAAATAATGATATTAGCTGCAATCGCTCAAGACCCTCACATTAGTTCACGTACTATTTCTCAGACCAATGGAATTTCACGAAGTGTTCTCAGAATGCTCAACCGGCATAAATTCCACCCATACCGTATATCTCTACATCAGGATCTGCATGGAAACAATTTCGTAAACCGCGTGAGGTTCTGTGAATAAGCATTAGAAAAATTCCGAATAAACAACGATTTTTTTATGAATGTACTGTTCAGTGACAAATCTTCATTTACGAATCACGGACAAGTGAATAAGCACAATTTACACTACTGGGCGGTAGACAATCCACATTGGTTACGTGAAGTGGAGCATCAGCGGCCGTGGGCTATTAGTATATGGTGTGGCATAGTAGGCAAAAAATTAATTGGTCCGTATTTCACTGATGGTACGTTAAACGAAGAAAAGTACCGAGACTTCTTAATTGAACAGTTGCCACTTCTTCTTGAAGAATTACCATTGTCAGAAAAAATGACCTTATGGTACCAACATGATGGTTGCCCAGCACACCATTCACTAATAGCACGGGAAATTTTAAATCGCAAATTTAATGGTCGTTGGATAGGACGAGATGGTCCTGTAAATTGGTCTGCGCGATCACCGGACCTTACAGCTCCAGATTTTTTTTATAGGGTTATCTAAAGGAAATCGTATATCGCGACCTACCAACAACTCGGGATGATATGATCAACCGAATAAGAAATGCATGCAGACAGATCGATGAAGACTTGTTGTTACGCGTCTGCCAATCATTTTTTGGACGAATACAAAGATGCATCGAAGCTGAAGACCATCATTTCGAACATTTATTGAAATAACACATTAATTGTGAGAACTACATTTTTTTCTAATAATTTTTCTAATAATTATTTATAATTTATTAGTTTGGAAACTTCGGAGCCTTAAAAAGATTCTTTAATTAAGTATTTATAATTTGTTTATTTCCATGTTTATTTTCTGTTCCAGTATTTGCAAGAAATTTCGGAACGTTGTATCTGCTCGAAAAGCTTATATCAAATCGTTATTTTGACGCAATGATCAATGGACATTTTGCCACATATGTCAAAAAATATGTATCACAGAAAAAAACGTTTCAGACAAAAGTTACTCACTTTTTGGCGAGGATTGAGGATTTGTTAAGAAAACTGTAGGTTCTTACTAAAAAAATGGAGTTTACTTTTAAATGACCTTGAAGGCGTTCACAAACTTAAAAAACATTAATGCAGTACTCTTTTCCCCTCAAAATATAACAACTTTTGTCTGAAACATTTTTTCATAAAATACTTTGTTTTTGAAATATTTGGTTGTCTCAATTTAAATGCCCCACCCTGTATATACGAAAAAAAAGAATCCGAAACAAAAATAATAGTAATAAGTTAAACAATCAATAGACAGAAACACAAAAAAAACAAAGCGACCAACAATAAATACCCTATATAGATATTTAGTAATACTAATAATTAGTAATAATAAAAAAAGGAAAAAAATTAAATGAAAAAAATGAAAAAAAACATATAACAATAATAATAATACACATTCCATAAACAAAAAAAAACATAACGTGCACATTTTGTAAAATAGCTCGCAAATCACACGCGAAAGAGAGGTTATATTCAATAAGAAGCAAGAAAGATTACATAAATCAAAACTTTCTGATAGAACCCGTTACCAATAAAGGTACATGTAAAACACTAGGAACACGACATGCACGCAAAAAAACAGAGGAGTGTAACATATGTAACTCACATTTTACAGACAAGCCATAGAAATCATTCGCTTACTAAAGACGAGAAAACATAGCGAGTCAAATCACAACACCGTCAAAAGCCTAATTAAAAAAAAGAGGAAGCAACAATAAAATTTAGGTATTTTATATTACTATTCTAGTAATCTAAGCTGCTCATAGCTTTCAGAAGACTTACAAGTTTACTTGGAAGTTTGTTTGCTAATAAAATAATGTGCCAAAATTGGCGTTTTTGGTTATATTTACTATTATTTTGTCATCAAAGTAAATTGGTTTCATGCAATATTATTTACACCATATTTGTTATTTTTTATCTATAATATAAATTTATTACGGCACAATTTGTTTTAAAACACATAAATACCATATTATAAATCAGTTGTATAAATTAATACTATTTATAAATGTATAAAATTAAAGTTTATTTGAATTAAAATCGCAAGAAATAAACAATTTCATGAGACAAGCAACATGTCAAAGTGCGTGACTACGTTCTTGTCTAACAAAAATCTTATTTATATTCAATTTAATGATTTGATGATCGCTTTCCACGCGCTCATTGGATCACATTTATTAATTCATATCTCAATAACTATTGCAAATTTCGCAAAATGGCAAATAACTTTCGATTCAGTTTCACTCTATCTCCATACTTCGGCTGTGTCAAAACTTCACGGACACCCTGTATATGTGAGAAAGTAGGTTTTCACATGTAAAGTTTTACGTTTTTTAAGTTTTTGAAATGAAATTTCAATCCTTAATAATCCTTAATCATATAGGATGCTATATTTGCATCATTTATATAAAAGACCCCGTACACCTCCCTACCTAATTTTAAATTAGTGCAAAAAAATTCCTTGACCAGTAGTCAAACCTGGAACCTCCGGCTGTCCGGGTCGTTGCCTTCTTTGTTAGGCCACCGAAACACTTGGAGGTTTGTCTCGCAATATTTATACATATATATATATATACAGGGTGACCAATGGGAATGTATTGAAAGTAAATAGTTATATATCCCCTTCTCGATTTCGGTAACTGTTTTACCGACTAGGGTCCGCTACCTAAGACCCGTCAATTTCATTTGAACCGTCGTATAAACCGATTTGCGAGTTATAGGATGGACGCGCTAAGCATCGAAGAAAAAGTGTCTCTCATCGAGTGCTTCTATAGTAGAGGCAAAAACTATAGTCAGGCGTATCGTGGATTCCGTAGTAAATATGGATCTAAAAAAGTTTCAAGCGAAACAATACTCAGAAGGTATGTTTTTGATACTTTTTACTCACGCTCCCTCTCCCTGGAATCGCGTCATCATTCCAATGTTGGTTAGGTGAGATTTTATTTTTATTTGTCGATATTTTTTGGCAGGATTATTGATAATTTTGGTATGTATGGCACTTTGAACGATCGTAGACATGATTTACCTGGCCTATCTCGTACAGTTACAACGGACGAAACAATTGATGACGTTAGAAATTATTTTGACAAAAATCCAAACACCTCGATTAGGAAAGCTGCTTAGGTTTTGGATTTAAAGCGAGAAACTCTCCGAAACATAAAGTGAATTATTGGAGACTAAATTCTTTCCCCATGCAAAGAAACGCGGATTAATAAAGAACTTCCATTTTATGCAGGATGGCGCGACTCCACATCGTACACGCGAAGTCTTCGAATCGATACATAAAATGTATGGCAACAGAGTAATTGGATTAGGATACCCGAAATTTGCTTATGGAGGTCTGGAATGGCCTCCTTATTCACCTGATTTGAACCCGTGTGATTTTTTTCTTTGGGGTTACCTCAAAGACAAATGTTACGCCGTACAACCTCAAAACACCGCAGAGCTGATAAA
Organism: Pseudomyrmex gracilis; assembly: GCF_002006095.1. Lineage (NCBI taxonomy): Eukaryota > Metazoa > Arthropoda > Insecta > Hymenoptera > Formicidae > Pseudomyrmex > Pseudomyrmex gracilis. The sequence continues at coordinate 14,992 of NW_018021406.1, read as the reverse complement.
TAGTATTAAAAAATGCACTCGCAGCATTCCTACATCTATGTTAGATAATGTATTTCAAAGTTTTTGCAAACGATTGCAGTTCTGTGCTAATTCTAATAGACAACACTTTGAAAACATACCATTAATTCATATGCGCAAACAAAATTATTCTATTTTTTTTTTAAATGACAATTTCAATTGTTAAATTAATATATTTCTTTTTCATATATATGGTAATAAAATTGACAAGTGTTCTCTACAAAATGGCGTTTAATTCATTTTATTCGGCCTATTTGTTACGAAGTAATAACTATTTACTTTCAACACATTCCCATTGGTCACCCTGTATATTGTGACGTTTTTTTGCGGTGGTAACGCAATTCTTGCGCCGCTTCCCCGCAAACGGAGTTAATTTCACAGGACTCGGGTGAGCGTCCGCGAAAAGGTAACGTCGAATCACGGGCAGAATAGAAAAGGTGATCCGAACGAGCACCGCCGGGCCGAGTCGACGAATACTTTGTTATAATTTTGGGCGCCAGACGCGTAATCGCGTCAAAAATCAACGTCACTCGACACAACGGGCCGACTAGCTCTTTTGGGAACGGAGAGGGGCTAGGTTGAGTAAAAATTCGGAATGCTGGCTGTCCCTTGACCTCGCGATAGGAAACTTAAATGAAGCAAGGAAAATCACAGTTAACTACGAATTAAGAATTAATGAACAATTTACTACGCGGGTAGAAAGGCAAGATAGAATTAAGGCAAAATAATATAAAAGAAATGATATACAGAGTAATAGAAAAAGAAAAAGATGTGTTACAATATAATATGAAACCGATGAGATAACAGAAATAATATAGAAGAAATAATATAAAAAAATATGAGACAAAGTAAGCTAAGACCATATAATCAAAAATAATACAAACAAAAAAATACGGAATTCACGACGAATTACGACGATTAACAGACCGTATCACGCGAGTTAACGAGACCAATTACTTAATCGGAACGATACCGCAAAAGTACTGGACGAGAGACTTTACTCGAGGCTTCCAGCCGAAAGATAACAAGCGCAGGCACGAGAATGCAGCAATCGAAGGGCGCAAAGCTAAATGCAGGCTACGCAGCTAAAGGGTGCAAACCGATGTACGTGACAAACCAGACGCCGGAATAAAATTAGCGTGCAGCCGCCTTTTCACAAGCTGTACATCAACACGGACTTACTTGTTCGCCGATGATCGCAATTTGGTCGAACGGCTCACCTTGCCACGCAGCTTTCGCCGGTTTTGTGTTTCTAGGCCCACAGATAACGTCGAGCCGAGTTCTTAATCTACACGCATACACTTGAAAGAAAATACTCGCAATACAGAGCAAAGGAGGTGCGACGTCGGGACGTGCTTTTACTTTTCACTTATCACGAAACGATTAGCAACGCACTCTGTCTTGGCGCTAGAAAAATTGGCGGTATGATACGTTACTTGATCACGGAATAATCCCGGACAAATTATACATTCGAAATGCAACACGCATTCACAGTACGCTCGCGAATAGCTCGGCGATAATTGTCCTGAAAATTCACCACCCGAAACTTCCGTTAATCCGCACGTTAACTCGATACGAGATTTTTCCCCGATCAACACTGCTTCCGACTCGTACGCATCTTACTCCAACCAATCGCGCGAGGAAATCCGATTTTGTTATGATGATTTCTCACCGCGGCGGCTGAGTGCCGTCGGTAGACGAAAGCCGACGGTACACGGGCGGTACGTTACGGTAATCACGACACACGCACAACGAATATGATCACTAAACAAAAGAAAAGCAAAAGAAACAGACGGAAACAAATAACGCGAATAAGCTACTTGGCGTCGTATGGCCCTTCCAAGGCGTGATGATTATTTGCGAAATAACACAAAAGAGCATGCACTTACCTTACAAACTTACGAACTATTGCCACAAAGCCCCGTGACACCCGATTCTGGCCGCTGTCGAAAAATTGTGAACACGGCCAAAGATACGTCCTTGCCGTTACAACCAAGACGCAAGATACAGACGACCAACCTCGACACAAGGTTTGTGCGGATTCGTCGCTCACAGGAATGAAACAGGCACCTCACCGTCGTCCGTTGTTCTCCGGCATTATCCTGTCTCGTCCGTCCGGAATGATTTTCTAAGTGCTCCTTGACTCCGTCGGGATCACCCTCTCAACGTGAATCACGTCGCCTCGAACACAAAATCACGGCACGGCAGACTTATCAAGCGGCACGAAAAATACGCGTCCGCACGGGAGCCCGAAAAGATACGTGTGTATCGCACAGCTGTTTGCGACCAAGAACACGAAGATTTCGTTCGATAAGCGGTCGATACTCCGAGCAGCGCTGAGTTCGCATGGGGTAAGTCGAGGGGCCAATCCCGTCGCCAAATTTTAATCGCTACTCGCGGTGTGTAACCGTCTTGGGTGGCAGCCGAAATCTTTGGAAGCGCTACTCGCGGTGTGTAACCGTCTCGGGCGGCAGCCAAAATTTTGGAAGGGCTACTCGCGGTGTATAGTCGTCTCGGATGGCGTCCGAATTATTTCTCTTTCTTTCCTAAATCACGGAAACAAACAAAACCCGCTTATTTCCGAACATCAGTCTTAGAATCATGACACATCCAAATTTCTTTCTATCATTAAATCTATCGGAACTTAAAAAATGAAACAAAACCGAATATGTCAATTGACATAAGGAAATACATTTCTACGATGATCTAAGTTGCGTAAACATGGGTTAAAGAGGCTGGCTGCACTAAACAACTCGGATTCTCTCTCTTTCTCACACTTGTACCCTAGCTTATAGATTACTTTGTACGAAACGATTATGCGCTCCGTCATTGTAATAGTTTCAACACACCTGTATGTTAGTAATTTGCTTAGATTTTGATTCGTCTGTTTTTTAATAAATATATCTATTTTATAATGTGTGGAATCATTCTAAAGAATTATTCTTTGTTATCTTCCTTTCCGTATAACCCACTTTCACTTCCTCGATAAAATTGCTAGGACCCGTCCTTGGTAAATTAGATTTGCGTCTCAGACCTAAAAAGAGACCAACGAGCGAGTGTTCATTAGACAGAGTAAGATCGGCGTACGCCGTTGACCTGTCGACAAATATAAACAAACTCGCTCGACTCTCTCACAGCAAGACTTCCGTGTCCACTGTAAAAAGAGATATGGAAAACGACGCGTTTACTGTTGCGTCACACCACAGCCCGACCGTATCCATGAGCCAGGACGTAACAGTTCGTGAAAGTAGGGAATTTTGCAAAGGTTTTGTTGCAGAGTTACAGCAAAGATTGCAGAAGGTAGAAAGACTGGCCAGACGCGTTAAGACAATCGTGGGTACACCAACGCGTTACCGAAGGGAGCTAGTNGACGCGGTAGGCTCTGTCGCAAAAATTTTGTTCGGCACCATGGACGCCGACGACGAAAAACAGATATCGGAGCAAATAGAGTTGTTGAGTAAAAAACAGACAGTGCTACAACATGTGATTAGAAATCAGTTGCAGGTAAACCCAACAATCGCGCACGTACAAAACGTGGAAGTAACAATCNAGAGAAACGAAAATAAGTTAAGAAACGCGATATTAGAGATAACTCAAAAGATGGACGATTACGCACAATAAGCGGAGTTAACTGAGTATTTTATGGAGCTAGGAAGCGTAGTCACCGAACTCAAATTCGACGTGGAAAGCGTCATGGGGTACATCACGGATGTACAAACGAAATTCGCACAATTAGAAGTAGTACCCGTCGAGTTAATATCAAAAAGTCTCCGGGGCGCGAGCAGTTGGTCGGGTCCCATCACGGGTTGCATTTTCCGTTTGCTGTAACTCTGGAGAACTGGCTAGTTATTAAGGAGTATGTAACAGTTAGCGTTTATTGTAAAGATGCGAGTGTGTACATTATTGTCAAGTTTTCTCTGGTAAAATCTGTAGAGTATTACGTATTTAGGGTAGTGCCACTACCGGTGCACGACCACGATAACGTGTTTAGCTCAAATAAAAAATCAGATGATCGCGGTGGATGTAAACAGGCAGACATATTCAATTNTAACGAGAAGTCAGTTAGATCGATGCAAACATGTAAAAAACGATTACGTGTGTGAAAACGTCGAGTCGGTGTACAAAGTGCACAAAGATGCGCCTTGCAAGGTGCAAGCTTACATTAGCGAGTCAGGAAACTTTTCAAATTGTAAGGAGGAAACGGTAGTGACAAATCACACGGTGTGGATAAAATTGGAAACAATGCGTGTATAGTTATATTCGACCCTGACAAGCGAGTCAGTACTAATTTCCTGCGAAAATCAACAGGAAAAAAGCGAGGTCGTGGACGTAGTTGGAGAGATAGAGTTGGCGGAGCAATGCAAGCTGATAACTTTGAGTATATCAGTTCACGCGAGTAAAGTGATAAACGGTGTACAGATCAATACGTATTTGCCGCGGTTCAATCTGTCGAAGGTCAGAACAGTAAATTGCGCGGCTGAAACCAAACCGATAGAAATAGAAAGTGTAACAACAAATAAGACGCAGTTAAAAAGTTTGCAGACGGAAGTAACGGAGTTGACGGACGAGATGGATAGAAGTACCGGTTCGTTCTATGGAAATCCGCACTTTATCTACCCAACGACGTCAGGCGTTACAGTAGTAGTAATACTCTTAGGAGTAATTGTTTATAAGTTAGTCAAAAGTAAGGAAAAAATAAAGTTTGCACTTATTGCTATAGAGTTACGCAATGCGGAACGGCGAGAAAAACGGAAAAATACTTGTGCACAAAACGCTGAAAAGGTAGCGTTGTAAGTGTCACGTAGTGTCATCAAATATTGTAATCAAATATTGTAAAATAATAATGATTGTAATCAAGTATTGTAAGATTGTAATAACAGAAAATGTCGGTTGCACACATTTTTCTTTTTCCCGGAAGGGGGGGGGGGAATGTTGTGCGGCAGTTTTTAAAATAAAAGTTAAGTAGGTGAGGCCATTGAGCAATGTTATGAGACATCACTGTCATTGTCCAATGACCTGTTTAAGCCGCGGGGCAACAGCAATTCTAGGAAGAAACTGCTGGTTGCCACAGGGTGCGACACATCGCCGCATTGTCCGAAGTGAAACGCAGCATGTGTCGACATCGGCACCGGTAACTAGCACGGCCGTTGCTAGGACCGGTGGGCCTGCTGAATCGGCGCGATCGATCTACTATAAATCGATCACGCGGATGAAGCAGAGCAAAGTCTGTGAACCGACTGCTAGCTCACTGTGCGGCTCCGCAAGCCGGAGAGATTATCGCAGTGAGAAACAGCCGTGTAAGGAACATTGTAAGGAACAGGAGCAATAAAGGATATTTTAATAAGTTTAAGTATAGAACTTATTCTTCTCACTATCCAACCTCCGCGACATCCAACAATATGAGGAACCGAAAAGGCGCTACTTCGCGCCGGCGTAGACAGAGTTAGTCGAACATGAACTTTGCAACCGAGTAGACGTATTCCGACGCGCTAGCGACAAAACAAGTTTGTGGACTCAACGAATGCATAAATTGCATTGTGATCAGTTATCGTATTTCGTTTATGTTGCATTGTTATAAATCTATATCAGTGTTGTAAAAATAAAGAGAACATATCATGTACTTACCTAAAAACACTGTGTCGTGAGTGCTGTTTCTTGCCCATCGATCAGTCCATCCAGGTGTCTTGTAGCGGCATCCGTGGATCTAAAACAAAGGAGAAATTCTTGTTACTTGGAAGAGAAAGTAACTGGCGACCGTGGCAACATCTTGACCGTAAGTACTCGATCAAATCACACCTGACCCCGGTCACAACCTTGCAACCGACAGGTTTGGAGGCTGCAGTACCTGTTCCGGACACGCCAGGGGGCGATGGAAATCCTTTGTGACAAAAGGAACTGCCAACAAACAAATAAATAGACATTTAAATATACAGGCAAAGACTAAATCAGACATTTTTCTTTATTTTGTTTTTTTTAAGAGCGGATTTTATTTAATATATTTATTCGATATTCAGTATTAATATTTGTCGGTATTTACTCATATGTATTAATCGTATTCATGTTATTATTATAAGTAAAATCCGGGGTGCATAATGCCCATAATTTATTGATCAGATCAAATAGAGTTTATTTTATTTTGTTTAGAAAGGCCTAGAGAGACCGGGTTTTCTCACCAAACTGACATTTAAAAGTTGTCAACGACACTTGTTAGAGTTAACATGCATAATTATTGGCGAAACTCCGGAAATCAATTTAGCTTAACTTTATGGGTAGTCTGGATAAGTTTCGGCAATAATGGGAAAGTTAGTATTGGGCTAGGTACTTACCTGTTAGCACTAACCCAAGCCGGAATGGAGTATCTGCGTTAATTGACTATTCATCCGAAGGGAAATCGACCTGCAAAATAAGAGCAATAATTAGAGTTAATAAGTTATCATACTTACCTTGGGTCGAAGAGACTAATTCCGTCCATCCGAGTTAATTCTCATCTCCTCCGGGATAGTCTGGCAGCTACCTGAAACAGAAAAAAGAAAGTTAGTATAAGTTAAAGTTGCGAATTATTGCTGAAACTTACTCAGGTCGTAGATTATCGGTAGTTGAATCCGTACGGTGAGTTTGGTCAATAATTACAAGTGTTACACGTAAAACGTTGTTTGTAGATATCACTACTAATTCGCTTGAGTAACGCAATTATCGGCGAGATTTGGCCTAGCAAGAAATCATGTGATGGTAGATTGGTGATAAAAGTAATTTTCATAATTGCCGGGCAGATCCAAGCGTGGTCCAGTGCGAGACCTGTTAACGGACTAGCCCAAGACGAAAAAGTTAAAAAAATCTAGTTATCTGTGGTATTGCGTGTATTGTAAGGATTTTGTATGAGAAACAATCGGGCAAAATATCTTCTATAATTTATTCGACGTTTCGCGTGCTTACGTTCAGTGCGATGTGTCGCCAAAGGATGGTTCGACCTGAAGTAAAGAAGGTTTGCGTTGGCAATTATTGACGAGGCTTGGTGTACGCACTACTCTTCTTTAGACTAGGTGTATAAATGAGTTTTGTCAATATTTATGTGTTAGTACTAACTTTGTTAGGCGTTGCCAATTATTGGCGAAACTTAGTGTACGTGCTACTTTTCTTCAGATTAGGCGCTGGAGCGAGTTTCATCAATAATTAGACGTTAATATTAGTTACGATTTGCGTTGGTAATTATTGTTAAGATTTCGTATACGTACTGTTCTTCTTTAGATTAGGCGTCCAGGCGAGTTTTAACAATAATTGGAAGTTAGGGTCTAACCCTGTCAGTGTTTGTCGGAGACTAACACTCATTGAAAAAATAATTATTGTTAATACTCTGCGAGTGTGCTTGGTTTTGTGTTAGTTAAAACGTTATTTGCGGGTTTAGCAAATAATTATTAAAGCGTACTTATCTTAGATCCGGTAGGTCTTCAGGAATTGGCAGCACCTTTAAAGGAGAACGTGATTAGAATTATGCGTGGTATTTAGAGGTTTGAAAGAACTTTGATGGGAAAGACTCCACACTAAATATTTTCAATAATTGGTGTGTTGATAAGTTTTAGTACTTACTTACCTGGGATCGTTCTCCATCGATGACTCGGTCTGAAATAAAGATAGGAGTTGTGAAATATTGGCGAAACTTCGGGAATGAACTTCTCGAGTGTTGATGGGGCTTTGCTGATAGTAAATTTCAATAATTGAAGTTTTCTAAATTATATTAACTTTGTGTAAAATTATCAATTATGGGTGAAACTTTGTCAGTAGATATGGTTTAGATCAAAGAACAATTCAGCAAAGTTTCATCAATAATTCGGTAGGCTTATTCTTGAAGCGGGTTGCGCATGCGCAAACGCCTGGAAGGGGAAGCGAGATTTCTTGGCAAGGTCGAGCGCGCTGGAGAGTAGTCGTAAATGCGCCACCGATAGAATCGGGTGTGTAAACATGCATTTTGCTCAGAGTGGGAATCGCGCTTCCGAGTGAATCGGATGCTTTGCAAACAAGCTCCACTCGAGCGTTCCAAGAAATCGGACGCGTTGACTATCGTAGCGCTCAGTTAGTAAGTGATACACGAGTTCCGCGACCGCGAACAACAACAACGTGTTATCCGTTTATTTCTGTAACACACAAAAATTGTTATCATAACAAGTGTTTAATAAACATTGTTCGTGCAAGTTCACGTTAATTAAGTGTCTTCATTAGACCACGTACATACGTCCCTGGTACATCTCGATGATGGCATACCACTATTCTTGTTCTTTCCCGTTGGCAACTGGTACCAAAGTCTTCCAGGAGGGTCCAGAGGCTACCAGAGGGTTGGATGAACGCTAGTACGGTGAGTCCGTTCCTGTGATGTGTAGACACACGGGATTAATACTTTCTTGCTTAAAAGGTAAAAGCAAGTGGCGACCGTAAAAAGCTTATTAAAAGGTTTAACCGTCCGGTCACAACCTAACCCATACCGGATAGTTTTTTTTTTTAAATTAGCCGTTCAGAACCTGACCAGTCGGTTCTTTAACAAAGTCGGTAAGGTAGGACTCTTCAGAATTAAAAAAAAAAGAATATTTTTTATTAAGTTTTTTTATTTAAAAAAAGAGTATTCTAAGTTTTTTATTTAAAAAAAAGATTATTCTAAGTTTTTTATTAAAACAAAGAATATTCTAAGGTTTTTATTAAAACAAAAAAAAACAAAATGGTTATTTTTAGTTTTTTTTTTTCAATTTTCTCCGCAACCGTAAGAGATAGAGACAAGTACCATAGAGCGTTGGAAGCGTGACAAACTAACGCGTCTAACGCACTTGGGCTCATCTCCTTATCTCGTCTCGTTTGCGACTAATTTAAAGTTAAAGATACTTGAAGTTTCTTTAATATTTTTTTTCCGCAACCGTAAGAGACGAGCCTGAGTGCGTTGGATGCGTTTTAAAGTAAGCCGCGTCTAATGCATTCGGGCTTGTGTCTTTCTATTTCGTCTCTCGTTTGCAACTTATTTTGAGTTGAATATATTTTAGTTTTTTAAAATTATCTTTGCAATCGTATTAGATAGTCAGTAGACGAGCTCGGTTGCGTTGGACGCGTGTCTTAAAGTTACTCTTTTGAATTTGTTGCAGGTAATCTTCACACTTTTGGTTCTCTCTCTCTCTCTCTCTTTGGCCCGCCCGGAGCCGAAGCACGGTTGGAAGTTACGCCGTTTTCAACGGCGTCGTAACCTACCTAACTTACGACGCTGATCTAGGGCTTTTTTTGTTTGGTCTCTCCGANCAAGTTTCAAATCGGTGGTATTTGTTTTTGAACAAAAACATTGTTTANTTTTTGTAAAAACTTGAGAAAGAAAATTAATTACAAACAACATATAAGAGAAAAATAAAGAAAAATTATACTTACTCTCCTATTTTTCGCGTCGCGAAAAAATGGAAACGGACAACACATTTTTATCGTCGTCGTCGTCGTCGTCCTTGCAATGTTATCCATTGCTCCCGACCGATTTTTTTCAGCACCGGCAGCGGCGGCGGCGACGTGACCATTGTCCAAGATATTGATTCCATTTTAATATCTTCGACCTTTCTTGAACCATACAAGTTGAATTATCGTTTTTAACTTTTCACAGGAGACTTCTAAGTGTCTCCGTCACAAAATTTAAAATTCACAAAATATCTCGAAAAGAGGAATAACATTTTTCCTAAGTTATGTAACAACTTAAACACGGCAGCTCCGATGAAAGAAGATGGTCGTCGTCGCCCCCGCCGAGATGATTACCTCGTTATTCGAGGCGAGAATATATATCCTGACGAAAAGTAGCTCGAGTTTCAAATTGGTTACTTGGACAATATTGCTTTGTTTTGCGTTTTCCAACATGACACAAACGCCGATCTTCTTGCTATAGGTCGCACACCGCCGTCGTCTATCGTTGAAATACGTCGCGCGTTTGTAGAAAACTTTGTGTTAGCCGCCGCAAAAGACTTACCGGTGTTTGGAGCAAGTCTGCGAAAACTGGCGTTCGAAACGCCAGACCGGATGTTAACGAAGAATATTATATATTTCCTGTCGACTAGCCCGAATACGCGCGTTTACGCGCCACTTGCGCGAGGCCTCGCACACTTTATCCGAGTTGTGCGCCATGTTTTACGTTCGATTCGTAATCTCAATACACGGACTACGAGCGGCGAAACCCACTGCCGAGAAAGTTTTACGCTCTCTCGTTCATTTGTCTCACACGCACATTCATCTTGTGCAACTTCACGTAGCCGACGAGCTTCAACTTCTTAACGACGGAGTGGCTATTTTGCCGCGTCTAGACGCCCAACACGTCAAAGCTTTGTTTAAATTTTACGCGTTCACGCGTTACCTTTATTATTCGGACTTTGCCAAATACTTTGCCAAACTCGGCTTTCAATATAATTTCGGTGCGTTTAACATGTACTCCGTTATGGAACCGCGCGACAAGCTTGTAACGTATTGCCAAGTGTACAACTCGGCCGCCAAAATGGGTTGAGCCAAGTTGAGCCGCAGGGTTTTTTTATTGCAATATTTGATGTTGCATTGTTTTTCGCAGCAGCAGCGTTTAACAACAACGCAGAACGCACAAAAATTGGAACGCTTGAAGCAAAAAGTTTTACAAACAATGAGAAACATTGTAGATTTTGCTGAAACCTATTGCGCTAAAAATTGTCTTGCGCATTGAAGAAGTTCAAACATTTGACATTGATAGACACGGCAATATTATGCATAAACTTGAGGACAAACGCGTCTTTCAATCGTACAAATCGACGCTTATGTTGGATTTGCTCATGTCGTATAATTGCTTGTACAAATTTATAAACTGGACTTAATACGCGCTACAGAATATCGGTGAGGATTTGATGTTGCTGAAACAACATCTCGTTTCCGGCCAACATCTCGATACACTACATTTGGAAACGTATTGCTTATGTTTCCGCGTCCATTATTAAGAACGTTGGCCAGAGCTCATTACAGAGTTTTGTTTTTTGTACACGGCCACGATCTTAGACTTAATTACCAATTTGTTCGATATATGTACGAGCATTCTACGGGCGTGTTCCGTTTGACCACAGTACGATTCGACACCGATCGATTCGACACCAAATTATTGGACACAAAATTATTGGACACAGATTTATT
>NW_018021406.1:0-3356 GCF_002006095.1 Pseudomyrmex gracilis | reverse complement strand
CGAATCGTACGGTGTCGAATAATTTGGTGTCGAATAAATCTGTGTCGAATCGAGCGGTGTCGAATCGTACTGTGGTCAATAGAGTATCACCCGCATTCTACCGAGGTTCGGTCCGTTGATGACAACGGATTTATAAAAATCAAAACGTCTATCTACGACGGCAACGATGATGATGATGATGATAATGATTGTCCTTTGCCGCTTTATAATGAAATGTTGCCCAACGAGTGGCTCAATCCTGTGACATTTTTATATAAAACGCCAATATCCGAGCCAACACTCGCAGACCCAAAGGATATTGTGCGTTTTATAATTGAAAGATACGCCGCATGGTCGTTTACTATGCATTTCTTAAAGCCGGAGCGCGACTCCGAACGTAGCCGACATTAAACCGGTCCAACATAATTTGAAACGAGCGTTTAGTTTGCACGCATTTTTGCGTACGGTCGCAAGTATGGGTAAGCGTTTGTCGTCTGCACCGGTGCGGATAAAAGGATCGGTATCCGCTACAACTGTAGCTCAAACAATTTTATACAATCCGCAAACAAATTTTACACAAGTCTTTCGTCTTTCTCTAAATATATCAAAGTCGATTATTGAACGCCTTTACGATAAGTTAGTTATTTTTATAGAGACAAATGTTCAATTGTTCCCTTACTTCATTCAACAGGTCACAATACTACCATGATCAAAAAATAACCGGAAGTTTTAATTTAAACCTCGCGGACTTATCGGTTTAGAATTCTGTTGTTTGTGTCACGTTGGCAGCACTGTTACGGACACCCATGCCAAGCTTCTGCTTATCAGCTGTTCATTTACCTTTATGACAGTGATTTCTTTACATCAAGTTTTTACGTCGCAGCGATTTTTACAATGGATTCAAAACTTGAACAACGTTCTTGCATTAAATTTTGCTATAAAAATGAAATTAAGTGTTCCGACACATTAAAAATGTTACAAAAGTGTTATGGTGACGATACTCTATCGAAAACACAGGTGTACCAGTGGTATGAACGCTTTAGAAGTGGTCGTGAGGCTGTTGAGGACGATGCTCGTCCTGGGAGGCCATCGACATCGAAAACTGATGAAAACGTCGATGAAATCTTAAATATTACCTTATTAAATAATTAATTTACCTTATTAAATATTACCTAGGAGTTATGAAACGGTTACGCGAAGCTATCCGCAAAAAAAGACCTGCTTTGTGGGACAACAACTCGTGAATTCTCCATGACGATAATGCGCCATCTCATAATGCGTTGATTATTCGTGAGTTTCTCGTCAAAAACAACACCAATACCATTCAACAACCGCCCAATTCACCTGATCTGGCACCATGTGACTTCTTCCTATTCGATCGACTCAAAAAACCACTACGAGGAACTCGTTTTGAGAGTGTGGAGGCAATAAAGTTAAAATCGCTGGAGGCACTAATGGCTATACCAAAAACCGACTTCCAGAAAAGCTTCGAGGGGTGGATCAAACGCTGGCACAAGTGCATCGCAGCCGACGGGGACTACTTTGAAAGGGACAACTTGAATTTTGAAGAATAAACATGTACTTTTCTTTCTATGAATAAATTCCGGTTATTTTTTGATCATGGTAGTATATACGCCTGGTCATTGGTTGTCCCAGAAACAACAGACAACAATAAAGTTCTTCATTGATTACATGCAGCGCAAGAAGCTCTTAAAAGTCTGAAAAAAAAATTAGATTGCGCATTTCTCTAAAGAAACAAATAGACATTAGCAGATTAGTTCGCGACAAAAAACTGCCGTCGCCAGCACCAACAACAACAACGACTACCGATATCGACAACGATAATGATCATGACGACGACGACAATGACGATTACAACAATCAAAATGTAAACAACAATACCCAAGAAGAATCAAGAAAACAAAAACGAAGACAACAAGAACAAGAACAAGAACAACAACAAGAACAACAAGAACAACAAGAACATAATACATTAAAGATAACAGAAATGAAAAAAATACGTTTCACCTTTGACAGAGACGCAATGTTAATACAATTTGCCATAAACACCGACGAAAACTTACTTTCACCCGATACTTATAAATAGAAATGCATCTACATTTATATCACATTTTCGAATCCAACTCTTTCTGCGACTTTGTCAACTGGTCTACGGTAATTTGAAAAAAATAACGCGTTCCTATCACATATATCGACGCGAGTTAGAAACTAATATAAGACAAACATTCAACTCTAACTCTATTGTCGCAACTTCGTCCAAGTCTCCGTTGAAACAAGACAACCACCAATCGATACAACAACAATTCATATCTGCATTGCTGCCAGAAACAGCAGCAGCAGCAACAACAACAACAACAACTCCGCCGCAGCAGCTGCGATATCCTTTGTTTTCGCTCGCGTCACCGGAACAATAATAATATTATGCAGCAAACATTTGACTCGCTCTCGCAATTTCCTTCGCTTTCGCTCGCGTCACCACAACAATCTTCAAATAATAATATTATGCAGCAAACATTCGATTCGCCGTCGCAATTTCCTTCCCTTTCGCTCGCGTCACCAAAAGAAACAACAACAAAAACAACAACAACTTTGTCACCGCAACAGCAATCTTCTCCTTTGCTTTTGCTTGGGCCAACACAACAACCAAAACAACAACGAGAACAATTATCTGCATCGCCACGAACAACTACTCCGCCGCCGCCGCTGCCGATGCAGCAGCAACAACAATCTCGTCCGCTCGCGCCAAAGCAACAAACATCTTTGCAAATAACAAGCGGCCGTTTTATATTTGACAAAGATGCACATTTTATACAATTTGCAATAAACACAGAGGAAAACTTAACGTCAGTTGATACTTATAAACCTTTAATAGAAATGTATCCAAATTTATATCAAAATTACGAACCGATCCAACTGGCCCTGCGACTTCGCCAACTGGCCTACGGTAATGTGATTAAAATAACGCGTTCATGTATCACTTATCGACGCGAGTTACAAATAATAAAAGAAAAATACAATAACCAAATCGTAACAACAAAATCGTTTTTACCTTTGCCGCCGCCGCCTCTACCAACAACAACAACAACAACTTAACCGCAATCTTCATCTCCGCTTGCGCATGCGCCTGTGAAGCAACAAACATCATATACACTAATACGCAGACGTTTCACGTACGACAAAGACGCAAGTCTAATACAATACGCAATGTACACCGACAAAGACGTCACGTTGGCTGCAACTTACCAACATCTCATAAAAACGCGCAAACACTTGTACGAAAAGTGTACACCGGATGACCTTCTCCAGCGACTTCGCCAACTGGCGTACGGAGACTTAAAATTTTTACCAAGTTCCTA
>NW_018021405.1:43838-52635 GCF_002006095.1 Pseudomyrmex gracilis | reverse complement strand
CATTTGGATATAAATAAGTTGTCAGCCAGACGGACATTAGTGATCCTATTTGTACTACGAAAAGGCATCTTTTTGCCAACTAAAAAGTCATCCGAATCCTTTTTTGGTTGTCTTTTTAATATCCTTTTGATAACATTTTGCTACCTGGGATTTTGCTACCTGGGTTGACTTGTGCACGAAATGTTGACACCTGGCGGCGACAAGAGGAAGAGCACGTTCTACACGTACGCACTCTGGTGGCTGACAAAATCCGTATCCCAAGACGACGACGAAAATATTGAAACCTAGTTTTTCGAGATTTCGAACTTTGTAGTAAAAAATCTCCGTTCGGAAGGCACAAAAGAAAAAACTCGCAAAATACTTTTTTTTGTGCCTTGATCTTAACTTTTGATTGAGTCTAGGCCGAACTTGATCGGTTTAGCCGTTCTTGAAATCTCAAAATCTCGAAACGCATAAATGGCCATTCTCGCGTATAAGAGGCACGGGGTACCTCGCGCAGCGCGCGCGCACTTCGTTTGCGCATATACTTGGCGCGAGGCACTACCGTGCCTCTTGATATTTCTTACTTAAATCTAAGTAACTCTTACTTTATTAATCAAACTTTTAAAACAACTTTTAAAATTATAATTGAGAAAAAACTTAATCTCTTAGGTATCTTTAGAAGCAATTTTGACAAAAATAATTTAGCACATCTTATATCCCACATTTTCTGTATGTCCAATCAGAATAAAGTTTACACTGAAACCATATTTGCTTATTCTTTTTATAACGATTAGTGCACCCTATACAATTATTATTATTATTATTTTTTTTTTCTAGTTTTCTTTTTTTATTTTTGATAATATTTCATCAGAATTTGAAGACAAATCATCGTTACATTTATTGTCAGAACTAGATGTTTTATTAAAAAGATTTTTTAATTGTTTGGTAGCCGGTTCTTTTATCACACTATAGTCCGGCTCTTTCAAAACTTGTCCTCTTAAAAATTATAATCTCAAAATACACTATCAAATTAACGCTATGAATGAGAAATATTTACATACTTAAGAGACTAAATATATAAAATTGTGATATAATAATTTTTGTATTATTTTTTTACACAAAAATGTTAAAAAAAAACGTGTTATGTCCTGACCTACGGTTACGATCGGGTCCTAACGAAGGAACGCAACTTGACACACGACACTTTTGTGTATTATATCTCGGCACACTGACCTAATGAGATAAGGCAAGCATGCGAGTCGAGCGAGACTGTTCAACGACGTAGTCAAGTCAACGGACTTCCCGATATTACTTGTCTAACGTCTTCTCACTCGTCGGTCCTCTTTTAGGTCTTAGAAACAAATCTAATTTACCTGGGACAGGACCTGGTGATCACGTGATGAGATTACAGGAATGAGTTTTCAGGATGGATTGTTCAAAAGTTCATTTAATTAGTTAAAGCCGTTTTCATTTTTATGAGTATATAAATCATTTTTATTCAAAATGTTAACATTTAGGTTTATTCGAAAATATTCTTATGCAAGTTGAATTAAATAATTGGACGTGTGATGAAGTTCGGTGTGAATTTGAATACACATTGGCATTGTTATTATTTTTAATCCTGGGAGTTTGTTATTAACATTACTGTTAGTATTTTCAATATTTTAAATCCTTATGTAAATGAGCACCGTCACTATTTAGGCTATTGCCGGATAGACGGAGGTTGGTATGCTTCGGTCCGCTCGTTCGACGGGCAGCGGTTCTCCGCCGCAAGGTTCGGTTTTAGATATCGCGTTGTTAGAATCACGGTTGATTTTCGGAGCGGTATGACAACTACATACGATTCGCTACTGCTGAAGGTTTGACAGTGGTGATTGAAAATCGGCAGCGGTTCAGAACAACTGACGTCGTGAGTCGCTAGTCCGATAGAAATGGAAAGTCAGCAGCGGCTCGGAACGACAACCAAAGTCATGAGTCGCTACTCTGACGGAAAAGGAAATCGGCAGTTGTTCGGAACGACACAAGATCGCGAACAGCTAGTCCGACTGAAAAGAAATCGGCAATTGTTCGGAACGACACAAGATCGCGAACAGCTAATCCGACTGAAAAGAAATCGGCAGTTGTTCGGAACGACACAAGATCGCGAACAGTTAGTCCGACTAGGATGTCGAGGAGAAGAGCTTACTAAATGAAGCAGTTATTAATTGAATTGTCGAATTTAATCCTTTCTTCCGAATATCAACCGTCTCGAAGAAGGTTTTACTGAGTGCGTGGGAACCTTAGATTTGTTTTGCAAAAACTATTGCATTAGTAAGTACTCACTACTTATTGTTTACGGTAGAATGTCGAGATGAGTGATTGATTCGCTTCGCCCAAAAGTCAGAAGTCTGTCGGCTGGACTCAGGTGGGATGAATTGGTCGTCTCCTCTGATGGAAGTTGTCACGAGTCGCACTGTTTACTCGGATTTACGTGCCGAGATTGATGTCAAATTAAGAATCGTTTGGATTATCGAATTTCAGACCGAACAGGAAAAGCGAGTATCTT
The DNA here is from genome assembly GCF_002006095.1 of Pseudomyrmex gracilis. Classification (NCBI taxonomy): domain Eukaryota; kingdom Metazoa; phylum Arthropoda; class Insecta; order Hymenoptera; family Formicidae; genus Pseudomyrmex; species Pseudomyrmex gracilis. The sequence goes on along the minus strand of NW_018021405.1, from coordinate 50,108 downwards.
TTTGTATGACCGAATTGACTCTAAGTTAAATTGTTGAATCGCACGAGAAGAAATAGAACTGAATTAATAATCGTAATGCTGATTATGAAGCTCTGGCTCTCCGGTGTTCCAACGCTTTATATATGATGATCTCGGGGCGTTAACCNTTCTGATTTTTGCCAATCGTCTTTAGATTTTACTCTCCCACTCTTTACTGATTAAAATTTCGATCTTTCATTTGCTAATCCGATCAGGCGAGAGGATCAATCATCGAGAATCATTCTTTTTGACTCACTCAACATTTGTTTAAACTTTGTTATCTGCACGTGCAATTTCCTGTTTATTTTTGGTGCCATAACATTCCTTGCTAGAGATTACCGGACCGCCTAAATTATCTAAGTTTATATTCGTGGACCAAACATCCGGGCTACTTGTTGATTAATTGACCGGTACTCATATGAAAGTCGGTAAGAGTGATTAGATAAAAAATTGCGATACGGATCTGTTTATCTTAGTTCAATAGGTCCTCTGTTCTCTGCTCATAGATTGTTATTTAAAAATTAATTCTAAGGCGCAAATCTTAAAGCTAGTTTATGTCTGATTCCAAACAGAAGGGGACCGTGGAGTCCAGGACGTAACGAAAGAAATAAAACCCAAAAATTTACTTTTCACTGACAAAATCTGTAATACGATAAACCGGCGTTATTTATTTTTAATAATCTGTCAAATGTTTGTGGATAACACACGTCTAGTATTGCTATATAAAAATTAAAACTTCCGTGAGATTCGTTCAGAAACTGCCGAATAATTGAAAATCCGGCTCTTTCAAAACCTGGCTCTTTCATTCCACTTTTCCCTTACTTTAAATATTGTTACGTCCCGGCCTTTGGTTACGGTCAAGCTTCTGTGGAGGAGGCACACGACAAGTTATGTGTTTACGCTGGTCACACTAGCCCCGAGAAAGATAGGATAAACAAGTGTGCGGGCCAAAAGAGACTGCTTAGTGACATAGACAAGTCAACGGGTATACCGATATTACTCTTAACGTCTTGTCACTCGCCGGTCTCTTTTTAGAACGTAGATGCGAATCTAACTTTCCTGGGACGAGACTCAGCGATCATTTGAAGGAATACAGGAACGAAATACTACGGAACGGAGGTTCAAAGTTGAACTGACTGAAAACTTTTCCATTATTTCCCAAGCATATAAAACTTTTATTAGCGCGACATTAATTTGTCTTTGTCGGTTTACATTTTTATTTATGTTCTTATGTAGCTACGCATAGTGTGGGTGATGCATGTGTGTGTGTTTGTGTGTGGGTCTCAACCATTGGAGGTGAATTTCAAGGTTTTACTTTAAACGAAACAATTTTTCCTTTTGTTATGTAGACTAGTGAGCAATTTTAGTAACAGTGCGAACCAATATTTGTAGATTTTAAAAGACAGTCGTTCTAACGACACTAGTCACACGAACTCAGACTTCTATGTCTTCGAATATTTCGCTTCACTAATCACAAGCACATGAACCTTTGGATTTCCTTGTCATATACCTAGTACTCACTATTGTTGTTGACTCAAGATTCAAAGATCTGCACGTCTTGGTTAGGAATCGGCTAGTTTGAGCAGAGTGCCTCTTCAGGAGTCACCGGTCAACCACAAGGTTCATTCACTGACCGTGGAACTTGGAACCGCTCAGGTCGGACTGGATTGACGGACGAGTAAACTGGATTTTCGTAACCGCACTTTTAACCTTTTCTTATTAAACTTGAGAACGTTTTTCCTTTTAAAACCTGAGAGCTGAACGGGCGTACTACAAAAGAACTGAGAAGAAAAGAACATGCTCCGATGCTCAAGCGGTTTTTTTATTTTTCGATGAGCTCGGGGTGTTACTTTTCTTCTCTTAGCCAAGTATCATTAGATCTTTATCTTCTTCTTCTCATTGACACTAATTACAACTTCTTATTCGTTAATCCATCGACATTCCTCTTCTTTTCGTTGACACAATTTTCGATCTTTCATTCGTCACTCCATCGACGGCCACCCCTCCTGACCCACCAGACGCTAGCAGACTCCTTCCCGGTACCGTCGGACCGTCCAGCCTTCTCAGAAATTGCCGGATCGTCCAGTCTTCTCAGAAGCTAGCGGGCCGTCTAGCCTACGTAATGTTTACGTTGGCGGCGAACCGACATGAACTCGAATTTCCTAGCGGAATCCGCGATACGGACCGAAGATGACTATGTGATGCTTACGCTAGCGGCGAGTCGACAAGAGCGGTCTCGAATTTCCCAGCAGAATCCGGTACGGACCGCGGATTCAACAGGCTCTTTGTTCAGTGAAAATTAACCTAAGTGAATTTCTAAAACTCTAAGTGAATTTCTAAAACTTAAACTTAACTTATCTCTTGTTGCAAACGGAAGGGAACCGTAAGGTCCAAGACGTAATAATATAATTTAAAGAGTACATGTTTACAACGCAAACAAATTTTTTGTTAACATATATTAATTATTATAGTCAATTCTTAGTAAATATACAGCAAATGATATATATTGTGACGTGACACTTTGCGTGTCCGTCACAAGGTCATAATTCCGGCCGGCACAGGAGGCGGTGAGCTCGCGTCTTTCACTAATTTAGGGAGAGCAGCCCGTTAGGCCGCGCGGCGCAGGCGAGTGCGCTCGATTCTACGAAGACACAGGGCGTCTGTGTTCTATGATGAATATTGATTGGATATATCGAGATGTATATTGACTTTGTACTTTATTTGCAGCCTGTATTGTGTGGTATTATACAGTATCGTTTTGTACCGTGCGGGCCGCTTAGCGGCTAGATTGTTATTTCTTTTTAGTGCAAAGCGAGAGAGGGCGCAGCTCACAGCACGTAGAGTCGGACGAAGCAGACCGAGGAAGAGAGAAGACAGAGACAAACAGCGGTACAGGGACGTAAGGGCATCCTAGGCACGAGGCGCCCGGCGAAGATGTCGGCGACGGGCTGGAAAAAACGGGAGAAGCTAGCACTCCGACTTCGTGAAAACTGGAGCGGAGCTCCCTGTAGAATTGTCGGCCACGTGATGCTGAAAGAGGAGCCTGAAGAAGCTTACCTACGAGGAAATTGGGGCAAAGCAGGCCGGCTAGAAAAGGACCCGCGTCGATGCGTTGCCGGAACACCTGCGGTCGCTATCCCTCATAGCGTCGCGAAGGAACGAACCTGATTGGCTCATTACTTAGCGCGAAGAACAGCGCACGGCGAGAAGAGCAATTGCCGAAGAAGCCGAATTCATTGTTGTGCGCGCCGTGGTACACGCCAGTACATTGCCTCCTGACAGTGCCGTGCCCGTGAGGCGTGTGTGTGTGTCGAGTCAGAATCGAGGAGGACTGAACCGAGATTTTCTCTGGCTCGAGGAACCCGGAGGAAAAACTGCCGAATTTTGGGCGACCGGACGAGATACTTAGAGGGTCGACGTACGTGAGTGACTGCTTGCTCTCTCTCTATCGCACCCTTTGCGAGATTTACGATTTGTGGATCGAGTCTGAGCGAAATAGCCAGCTCGATGCCGCACGTATTAATTAACGAATATTGTGGCGAATATTGCAATATTAGTCTGAGAATAGTTGCCAAAAGGGTAACAACCATTCGCTGCTTTCTTGTCGGGATGCGGTCGCAACAATCCGGGCATAATCGCTCGTTATTCGTGTGTGTTCTGTTGGCTATTTTTTTGCATGTTTTCAGTATTATATATTAGTGCCGGTTCCGCTCGTTCCAACCGTAGAAATGCACTCGACACAGTAACCGCGAATAACATGTAGTAGTAAGTTATTCTAATATCGAGAGTTGAACGCGCAAATTGAGCCGAATTCGTAGCCGTCGAACCGCGGCATTGTTTTACGCTTATTGCCGCGCTCGCGACAGACAAAGACCGCGCGCTTACCGTGCGCCTTATCTGCCGTTCTGCATGTGAGAGCGCATTCCGCGGCTTAGATAGCTTCTCGCGATCCTCTTCGCGCGACCATACACATCAAAATACCGGCTCATGGCCGTCAACAAATAGTGTTAAAAAAAATTGTCGTTTGCGAACGGGCGGCCGATAATTGTCATTTCATATATGTAATATTTTTCCCGCGAATTTTGCCGTGCTCCATTTTATATATATATTTTTTTCTATACTGTCCTTTGCCTCGTTTATCACCGCTATATAATATTGCCAAAATCGCTATTTTTACTTTTCTAAGAGCATTATTATTTACTGTCAAAATTATTATTTTTGCATGTATCACATTATTACTCTGTATTACCATACTCATTAAATTATATTGCCGAGAGTCACACGATTTTTTATTTCTATTATTACTATTCTGTACTGTCGGATTTATCAATTTGTATCGCCGAGATTCACCCTGGTCGACAGCCAGTCGGAATCATATACCACATCTTGTTATTAAACTATATTTTTCCTAGCATATCACGAACAAGCTTCTTTGCCATTATTCATAATACTGCCTCCTGAGCCCACGCCTCTCCGTATTTTTCTTTATTTAACTGAGCTACTGAGCATAATTGCCGTCACGTCGATTCTATTTGATATTTTGTGGATGCCGAAATTATTATGTAAGTGGCTGTATATGGTGAGACGGCATGTGAATGCATGCCTGGCGCCCAACTATCAGATTGGTGAGTAAAGTTTTTAATTCAATCTAGAAAAGACGTTCCGAAAGTGTGCGACACCTTTGCTATCACATTCTAAAGCAAGGTGCCCGTCACAACACAAATATGTTGTGACGTGGTATTCGCGTTGATCCTCCCACGCCACAAAAATGATTATTTGCGGGAATCCCGAAGTGTGTGCCGTTAATTAAGCGCTAAAATCCAAGGGTTGCACATTTTATTTTGCTTTTAGATTTAGATGTTTATTTTTTTGTAAGTTTTTTCATGTAATATTTGGCGCCTCACTCCGAGGACTTACACCGTCAGCGGATATCGAGAGATAAGAACGGATTTAAAATCTGGATCATAATCTGGCAATAAAACGAGCAAAAGCGGGAGAAACAAGGGCGTACGACAGGAGGCGCGGGCTACTATATACAGAGACTACGGCCCTAACTCAGTAGGAAAAATCAATTCCGTACGCCAGGGATTGCAGATAGTACGTCGCCAGGCGGCATTCTGCGATGAAATTCAGCAACGAATAAATTAAAGATTTGGGGTATCCACTGCTTCAACGAGATCTATGGATCAACACACTGTACCTTGGAATGTCGCACGTAGTGCGTGCGCTGCAAGATACACTCAGAATGTGCTGTAAAGCGGAGTAATCCGCTATTCTAAAATCGCATTTCTAATTTGCGGCCACAAGTCCGTACAACTTTCGTGATCGTGAGCGCGGCACTTGATAAAACGCCGCGCCCTGATTGGCTGTCGCGACTTCCCTTACGCGAATCTAGCGCGCCTCTGCGCACGAAGTCTATCGACTCCGAATCGATCGCGATTTTTGTCCTCTTGATCGCTAACTCTCAAGTCAGACGGACGTACAAAAAAGGACTCCTGGAAGCTGTTGTATTGTTTAGCTGTCGTAGCGTTAAGTTGTGTATCGTACAGTGAAGCTGTCGCGTCATTGGAAAGCAAGAGGACGACCATATCTGGTGAGGTGTTTCTTCTTAGCCACGAATCTGCGTGCCGAGTTTTGTGTGGAGACTAGTCGCAAAATTTCACGTTGAGTTTCGGACGAGAACGGATTCTTCGCCATATTGATTTTGCAAAATTCAAGAGCGGCTAGAATCGGATTCCACAGAGCTTCGTGGCATTTCTTCGTAGGCTTAAGTTGCATTTTGTTAGCGCGAGTACTTTATTGAGTACCACAGCAAGCCCTGGAGTTACTCGGGAAGCGTCAAGCAATATTTATTTGTGTGAGTGTTAGTGTTCTCGTAAACAAGTGTTTCGCGCTAGTAATCGTTTTTGCTGCATGTATCGTTGTCGTTACACTACCATATTTCTGTCGTACCAATTACCGGAATATTAGAGCTGTCGTACTGTGTGCTGTCGTACTGATCTTACTGTTCTCGCGTAGAAATTGTCAAATTTAATAACTTTGCTATTGCTAGCCCCCTGCAAAGAGAGCTGCCGTATCGTGTATTTTGAAATCGTGGCTTCACCAATGTTACGTCCTGGCCCATGGATACGGTCGGGCTATGGTGGTACGGAACAGCTGGACGTTTTATTTTCGATGCTCGACACAGAAGATGCGGAAATCTATCTGTGTGCGAGCCGAGCGAGTTATGTATACTCACGGACGGGTCAACGG
>NW_018021405.1:30627-41938 GCF_002006095.1 Pseudomyrmex gracilis | reverse complement strand
CTCTATCCGGGAGTTTCCTGTTTAGTCTCCGTTTTATCTCTGCGCTTTTGTTTAAGATAAAATTCGATTCTACCGAGTGTTCACCATACTGCGTTGCATAAAGAAGAGAACCGTGGAGTCGCAGGACGTAACACCAAGCTTGCTGCGAGATTGAACCGAGCAAAGTGTGTGCGAGTCAGAAGTGTCGTGATATCGTCAAGTGTTTGAGTGCCGAGATTCGTGAGAATCTGACGCCGTCTTCGGCGAGATTTTGGTGACAATTATCGTCAGTCCGATTTGCGGACGTACTGTAATACGTTATCGCGTTGGTCGGCGTATGTTTTGTCGTCGGAATTTGCTCGAGGGAATTCGTTGTACCGTATCGACTCAAATAGAGTTGCCGTATCAAAATGTATCTTGTGTAAGACGTTTATGCTGTCGTACTGAGCACGAAGTGCTGTTCTACCGTTAACGAGTCAGCATCGTATCACGTAGCGAATTTCAGCGTCAGAGTCACCGCGTTGTCTTTCGCGTTACAAGCCTTTTTTAGCTGAGTACGAGCGCCGCATCCGACCGCGCGAGCATTTCCACTCTGTGTCTCATCGACATCTGCACGCGCCCTTGCATGCTTATCTACTTCCATAACCTGGTGAAAGCTTTGCTTCAGCGTACACTTAATAATCTCAATCCCTGTCATTAATTTAAAGAAAAAGAGTTATGATTTTAATGATTTATTAAATGTTACCATTCCTCATTGGTGTGAATCAATCAACGATTTATGTAACACTTGTAAAAAGAATGATAAGATATTTAAAAGAGAATTAACATTGACAAAAAAAATACTTATCATTAATTTTCTATTATTTTTAGAAGATGTAAAGTAATATCAGCAAATAATCTAAATATACGTGCTGTACCAACGACTAAAGTGTCAATAAGTGGACAGCTATACAAAGTAATGAATGCCATATTTAATAATGGGCAGTGTATTAAAAACAATCATTATATTGGGAGTACAACTTAGTTCGGTTTGTTTTTTTGTGTTCAAAAATGCATTTATTTCAAAACAAAATGAATAAACAGATTAACTAAAGTATCCATCGCTGGCTACTACTTTTTCCAATCTCTCAGGCAATTTTCGAATTCCATTTCGAAAAAATGACTCGTCTTTGGAGGCGATCCAAGTTTGGAGTCAATTTTCGATTTCTGCGAAAGAAGTGAACCGGTGACCTACCACATCGTGCTTCATCCCTCACAACCAGTAATCAGAAGGAGCAATGTCCGGAGAATACGGCGGGTGCGGTAAAACATCCCATTTGAGCGTTTCGAAATATTTTTTTACGACTTTTGCGACATGAGACCAAGCGTTGTCATGAAGAAGAATAACTTTATCATATCTTTACTCGTATTCCGGCCGTTTTTCTCGCAATGCACGGCTCAAACAAATCAATTGTAGCCGATACAGATTGCTTGTAATGGAATCGCCAGATTTCAGCAACTCATAGTAAACAACACTCTTTTGGTCCTACCAGATACAGAGCATGATCTTTAAACAATGAATGTTCGGCTTTGGTGTTGATGTTGAGGCCGATAGCAACGATTGACCGGGCTTAGCGTAGTATTTTTTTTCTTGGGTTGTCATAGAATCAATGGGATTGTCGTAGAATATCCACTTCTCATCTCCAGTCACAATTCGATGCAAAAAACCTTTTTTTTGTTGCTTTTGAATCAGCAACTCGCAAGTGAAAAATCGCTTTTCAACGTCTTTCAGTTTCAGTTCATAAGGCACCCAATTTCCTTGTTTTTGAATTATTCCCATGGCTCTCAATCGTACAAAAAAGGCTTGTTGAGTTACTCCCAATGATTCTGCAAGCTCCTCTTGCGTTTGATTCTGATCTTCTTCGAGTAATGCCTTCAAGTCTTTGTCTTTGAATTGTTTTGGCTGTCCAAAGCGAGGCTTGTCTTCAACGCTGAAATCTCCATCCTTGAAACATCAAAACCATTCCCTACATGATTTATCAGTTAGAGAAGTGTCACCATAAACTTCGAGTAAGCATTTGATGGGCTTCAGCTGCACTTTTCTTCCAATTAAAGCAGAAAATTAAAACCCCCCGCAAATGCTGCTTGGTTAACACACAACTCGACATTTCACACATAGTAAAAATCAAGGTTTTTGTATGAAACTCAAAGCAATATAAACTAAATATTATTAGCAGATATCTAACCTTTCTGAAACCGCCAAAATCAGCTGTCACTATGAACTATTTACAACAGCCGGAGCCATCTTTTGGAAACGGACCAAACTAATTTGTACTTCCAATACAAGTATGGGTAAAGAAGGAAAATTTAGCTGGCTTGGAATTGATGATATGCAAAGTAAAAAATACCACTGGCCAAAAAATGCTAAAAATGTTTATATTCTTTTCTTGGAAAAAATAAATAAATAACTGTGTTACAACTGTTCAGATTAAATTTATTTTATTTACTATTCTCGAAAAACTTATCTTTAAAAAAAAGATAAAAACAGATGCCAAGTACACGCATAACACATATTGTATTAAATTAATAATTATATACTACAAAACATTTTTTTCCTTAAAAACCTGTTTTACAAAAGAAGTGATATCAAAAAGTAGCAGCAAATAAACTTTTGTACGTTATTTTTATTTACATACTTCTTTTTCTATAAAATCTGATTTATAAAACAGTGATATCAAAAAGTAGCGTTAAGAAAACTGTTGTATGTACATTACTACATTATTGGAAAACAATATAAAACAATAGAAAATATGAAATAATTGTACCATATACTACAAAAAAGTCGGTAATTATGCAGATTAGGAGAGCTACTTTCGATTTAAATTATTTTTACATATGTTGTCAAGGTCATTGTCCCGAGTAATAATGTGAAGGTTTTAGGCGGGGATCGTTGTTTGGTAAAAAGGTACAAAGGGAAGAAGTTTCATGAATAAATTCTTATTTTTCGGCCCCACGTACATTTCGTTCGTGTTTCAAGCGTGTAGGCAGGGGGGCTGCGCTACCTCGCAGTGGGAGAGGCTATGTCTCTCTCCCCTGCTCCTCCCGTAAAAAAATGAAGGATTTAAGGAGCCCTCCTCCCCTGCTTACGCGCTTCAAACTCGAACAAAATGTACGTGGGATCGAAAAATAAGAATTCATTTATGAAACTTTTTATGTAAACCTTTTAAGACACAACAATATCAAAGCGTATAAACAAACGCTCACATGTGCACACACACTGACAAACACACATACAAACGCAGAACACATATTGATACATAAGATGTTGAGAAATTGCATATTGTTCAGTAGGCTTCTTTTCTTTGTAACTTTTTACTAAACGACGACTTCCGCCTAAAACCTTCACATTATTACTCGGGACAATGACCTTGGCAACATATGTAAAAATAATTCAAATCGGAGGTGGCTCCCCTAATCTGCATAAGTACAAAAAATTCTTTCTCTATAAAAAACATTTACAAAAAAGATGATATCAAAAAATAGCACCAAGTAAACTTTATTACGTTATTACATTATTGGAAAACAATAATAAACTTATGTAGAATTTATAGATCACGTTTTCTATCCAAAGTAGGTACTCCGTGTTTTGAATCTTACTATGCCTGAAACGTCAAAACTTAATGTGAAACTGTACACTTATACAAAATCTTACTTTATATTTTAAGCAATCAAGATAAACTTCGTCTGTCGTGAAAATTCGAAATCTATATGAATTTTTGATTTTTGTTCCAAAACACACACACCCTATGGTACATAGCTATCTATTTCAAAACGTTTCTATCACGGAAAACAGTTTTGTACAGCAAAGACAGAATTTGGATCTACTACATTTCTTTTTACATTAACAAAACGATTTGTTAAAGAAACTCACAAGTAGATTCAGCAAAACTTTATTTTCCGTGATTATTTATTTGTTAGAGAAACTAACAAGTAAATTCAACAAAACTTTATTTTCCGTGATTATTTAAAAACTATGTACTTTGATATGTTTTCATCACGGAAAAAAGAATGTTGAAAGAAAGAATTTTCTGGGTCTGATAAATTTTTGTTACTTTATAGTGAATCTAACAAGCAGACCCAGCAAACTTTTATTTTCAGCGAAAAACAAAAAGAAAGAAAAAAAAGTTTTTTTAAGATAAAAAATATTTAATGCGTAAAACTTGGCGCGGTTGCACTTCAAATATAATGAACTCAAAGTTTTATATGCACGGCAGTCTGTAGATGTACTAACTACTCAGTAATTTTTTTAACAATTAATAAGTAAGACATGTTTGTCTATATATAAATTTTTGGTGCAGCCGCGCCAAGTGTTTTGCATTAAATATTTTTTATTTTGAAAAAACTTTTTCTTTTTCTTTCTTTTTGTTTTTCGCGGAAAATAAAGGTTTGCTGGGTCTGCTTGTTAGTTTTACTATAATGTAACAAAAGTTTATCAGGCCCAGAAAATTCTTTTTTTCAACATTCTTTTTTCCGTGAAGAAAACATATCAAAGTACATAGTTTTTAAATAATCACGGAAAATAAAGTTTTGTTGAATTTACTTGTTAGTTTCTCTAACAAATAAATAATCACGGAAAATAAAGTTTTGCTGAATCTACTTGTGAGTTTCTTTAACAAATCGTTTTGTTGATGTAAAAAAAAATGTAGGACACCCAAATTCTGTCTTTGCTGTACAAAATTGTTTTCCGTGATAGAAACGTTTTGAAATAGATAGCTATGTACCATAGGGTGTGTGTGTTTTGGAACAAAAATCAAAAATTCATATAGATTTCGAATTTTCACGACAGACGAAGTTTATCCTGATTGCTTAGAATGTAAAGTAAGATTTTGTATAAGTGTACAGGTTTTCACATTAAGTTTTGACGTTTCAGGCATAAGATTCATAACACGGAGTACTTACTTTGGATAGAAAACGTGATCTATAAATTCTACATAAGTTTATTATTGTTTTCCAATAATGTACTAACGTAATAAAGTTTACTTGGTGCTATTTTTTGATATCATCTTTTTTGTAAATGTTTTTTATAGAGAAAAAATTTTTTGTAGTATTGTGTTGGATATTGAGGAGAAACTGGTCGATGAGAGATAAGTTTTAAGTCTGAACTTATTTAAAATATCTTTATTGCGCTCCTGTTCCTTTACAATGTTCCTTTACGGCTGTTTCTCACTGCGGTACACTCTCCGGCTTGCGGAACCACACAGTGAGCTAGCAGTCCTACATGATCTCTCTGCTCTTCTTCATCTGCGCGATCGATTTATAGTAGATCAATCTTGCCGATTCAGCAGGCCCACCGGCCCTAGCAACGGCCGTGCTAGTTACCGGTGCCGGTGTCAACACATGCCGCGGTGCATTTCGGACAATGCGGCGATGTGTCGCACTCTGTGGCAACCAGCAGTTCTTCCTAGGGTAAATATACAGAAAAGGGGAGCCCTCTCCGATCGGCTTCTCGTTCACATATATTATTAAGATTCTTTCCTGAGTAACAATATGAAGGTTTTAGCCGTCGCTCATTGTTTATAAAAAAATTATGAACAAAAAAAGTTTCATGAATAAACTATCGTTTTTTGACACCGTGTACATTTCAGAAGGAAATGAGTAATGTTTATGTTGCCAACAATGTGTGTATATGTAGCATAGCACCCCGAAAGTTTCTGTTTTGTTTTGATTTCTTCGTTTGTAATCGCCTTTTTGCTTAATGTGTAATTTTGATACAAAAATTGATGTCTTTTTCGACATAATGAGTGCAATGTATCCACTACATTAAATGTAAGATGTATTTATGGATTGAATCGCTATACGATTTGTTTTTATTTCTTTGTTGTAAGCATGTAGGCAGAGGGGGCTGCGCCCCTCCGCAGGTGGAGTGGCTTCGCCCCTCCTCCCTGCTCTCCTCTCAAAAAAAAATAGAAAACGACTTCTGATTACAGCTTCATGTCGATAGTATGTACGTGATTTTTAACGACACTTAATCAGAAGTCGTTTTCTATTTTTTTTCGAGGAAGGAGAGAGGGGCAAAGTCCCTCCACCTGCGGGGGGCGCAGCCCCCCTGGCTACATGCTTTCAACACACAAAAAATGTACATGTTGTCGGGAAAAAAGATTTAGTTATGAAACTTTTTTTGATCATACCTTTTTTATAAACAATGAGCGACGGCTAAAACTTTTAGAAACGTATACTCAGGAAAGTCATATTTACAATATATGTGAACGAGTAGCCGATCGGAGAAAGCTCCCCTATTCTGTATATTTACTCTTCCTAGAACTGTTGCCCCGCAACCTAACCTAACCTTGTTACCGACGGCCTTAGGAACGCGGGACCCAGCAGCGGAGGAACAATCTACTAGCGGAGAGAAGGTGAAAGCCGGTTCCGACAGCGAGAAAATCGGACATCTCCAAAAATGACACTTAAACACCGTGAACGGACCATAAGAGTTCGCATAGGGACATTAAGAGTGCAACTAGTGCGTTAAGTTAAGCGCTAGATTTAAGTTTTGTTTTAAGCATCTTTTTGTAATGGGAACGCACCCCCCCTAAAAAGGGACTATTTTATTTTGGAATTATTTTAGGTACAAAAGTCGCGCATGTGCGTAAAAGTTGTTTAATTTTATTTTATATTCTATTTTTGTGTTTTACCAGTGTAGGGCAAAGCAAGTAAAACGTCGGTAGCATAAAAATCGACGAAAAAGTGAAAAATTTATTTTTTATTATTTTACGCAAAAGTCAATGCGTAGACGGATATAGCCCTCGTTGGCTATGTAAATTTTAAGTTTTTGTTCAGTTAGGAACATCGGACCTGAAATAGGTAATATGGCGGAACCCTTAGGATAAGGTGAGGTAGAAACACACATACAAACACGCACACACACTCACATACACAAAAAAGACAGAAATTAAAAACAGTTGTAAACAATCAATCAAATTAAAGATACACCTAGAGACATGTTATTCTCCTCCGGGGGTGCGCCACCTTGTCGTGGTGGAGGGGCTTGAGTGCCGTGCTAATCCGTGGAGCTATGCCGGCGGGAACTTCGGTTCCTGGCAGAGTCACCCTTGCCGGACAGGTTTACGAGGAGCGGCCAGACCAAGAGCGCACCCGGGCAGGCCGGGCTCGTTAGCCCTGTGTGGGCAGCCGGCCTAGGAGAAGGAAAACTCCGAAATTAAACCACAACTTCTGAAATTTCAATGATAAACAGTTCAGAAGAAGAGAGAGACGTACCGGCCCAGAGTGATCAGACACTCAGGGCCCGGCGTGGGGGTGTTGCCGTCCCAGGCACCCCCATGTCGTCATCGCGCCATGGGCTAACCACTGCCTGCACCGCAGGAGCAGTGGCGGAATCCACTACTGCGAAGGCGCGCTCCGACGTGTTCGCGCTTGGTGCGCGACGGTCTCCCTCACTGGGGGTAACGCCGTTGGCGCCCCTCCCGGGGGAGAGAAAAAGAAGAAGCCGGCAAGGGAGCGTTCTTGCTCCCCAGCATTCGCTGGCGTGTTCGGTTCTCCACCACCATTCGGGAATTCGGACATGGAGGTGCAGGGGGACGCCTCCACACCGGCCCCCAGTACGAGTGGGGGCGTGGGAAGACCGCCGACCGCTGCCGAGTTCCTCGGTATTGTTGCGGCCGAGGAGCGTGCCTCGGCTGCAAGACGAGCGGAGGCGGTCCTTGACCTGGGGGACGAATGCTGGCGCGACACCGCTCAGCTGCCGTCTTCCAGACTCCCGTGTCCAGTTGTTTCCGCGGCGGAGATGGTGCAGAAGACGCACACAGCCGCGGAGGCCGTGATGAAAGTGGCCACCACGTCCAAAAATCTTCACGGTAGATACGTGAAGATCCTGAAGGACGTGGCGGCCACAATAAAAGGATTAGGCAAGGGCATTGGTGTCCTTGCTTATCTACCGGAGGAGGCAGCGAGGCCGGAGCTGGCTAGGCCTGGCGTGCTCGTAGATGAGCGCGTCAAGACCCTGGAAAAGAAGCTCCGGCTTAGTAAAGAGGCGGGAAGGCTGATGGCCTCCCGCTATAACAAAACGCGGGAAATGCTCGACGCGGCCTACGCACAAAGATTTTCCCTAATAGGCGCGTCGAGAAAGGAGGTGGCGGACTGCGGGACACAGGTCGGTGGGCCTGTGCTTGTCCCGCAGGCGACCGCGGCGCCGACCCCGCAGCCGAAGACGGACTCTCGGGGGGTGCAAACAGAGGGGGGGGCGGATGAGCCCTTAAGAGAAGACCCTCTGGACCTCCCGGAGGAGAGGTGTGTCCGTCTGCTGGCGGACAGAATCGGGGAGGCAATGGAGGGGCGAATCATCTCCCTGATTAGGAGAGAGCTCGCCCCTCAATCCTCAGGCGCATCCGCCGCCGAACCCGCCCCGTCCACCTGGGCGGCGATGGTGGGGCGTAATGCGCGAAGGAAGGGGAAGGAAATTCTTCCCTCTGAACAAAAACGTCGCCCTCCCGCGGCTCCCGTGGGCGCGAGTCAGCGCTCCGAGTCAAACTCGGCAGGCTCCTTAGTGGGGCTGTCGTCCTCCTTACCGTGGGGGAGGGCGGCAGTTATGCCGAGGCGATGAGGAAGGCGGCGGCCGCCGTCAATTTGAAGGAGATCTCCGGCCTCCGGATAAAGAGGGCGGCTAATGGAGGTATGCTCCTCCAGGCACCCGGGCCTGGAGGAGCGGAGAAGGCCGACGCCTTCGTTGAGAGGGCGTCAAAAGCATTCGAAGGCGTGGAGGGTAAAATTCACCCGTCCCGTCAAGCACGCGGAAGTTCGCGTGCGGGACGTGGTGCCCCCTCTCTCCGCGGAGGACATTGCCGCCACATTAGCGGCGGCAGGTAATTGCCAGCCCAGTGAGGTTCGCACTGGGCTGGTTCGCTCTTCCCCCGTCGGATACGGGACCTTGTGGGCCCGTATGCCCCTGAGGGCTGCCCGGCGGGTTGTGGGGGCGAAGCGGATAGAGGTGGGGTGGTTTAGCCTCCCCGTCGAGGCGCTGGTAGCACGGCGAATGCAGTGCTATCGGTGCCTCGAGTACGGCCACGTGGCACGCAAGTGTTCCGGTGTAGACCGGAGCACGGCGTGCTACCGCTGCGGGGAGAGTGGCCACCTCGCCATTACGTGTGGGGCTGCCCCTAAATGCACTCTGTGTGCGAGCCGGGGCAGCCAGCGAACCATCGGATGGGTGGCGCAAGTTGCGCCCCCATCCCAAAAAGGAATATAACCACCAGGCGGGGCGCCGGAGTTCCGGCGCCTCCGCTGCCACCCGGTGGTGGCAAGGAGGGCGGGGAGGCGGCGGTGTCTGACCCCTTCCCGAAGAAGAGGAGGAAGTGCCGGGCCCAAAATGCCAGGTCCGGCGGGAACTCCTTCGGTTGGAAAGAGGATGGGGAGGGGGTTTATCTCCTCTTCCCGGAGGAGAGCTTGGCCCGGCTGTGGCCGGAGGAGGGCGAAGGGCGAGAGGATGTTCCTCTCCCGTCCGTCTCCTCTGTGGGCACGGAGCCCGCCGCGGGAGGAAGGAAGGAGGTCGCGGTGACCTCCGCCCCAAGCAAAGAGCCCTCCGGTCTCCGGAAAGAGCCGGAGACTGGAGAAAAGGGGGGTGGGGACGGCGCGGTGCCTCCCCCTCTCCTCAGAAGGAGTTTGGCCGGGGCCAGAGACCGCAAGGTCGCTGGGCCCCGGATATCTAAGGGTGCGGCGCAAAAAGCGCCGGGTTTAGGGGGAGGCTCCACTAAGAAGCCCTCCCCCAAGCGGCAGAGGGGAGGCGAGTCAGCCTCCCCTCCAATTGGAAGTCAAAAGCCGGTACCTAAGTTCTCCAAGTCGAGCAAATAGGCTCGGCTTGGGGGCAGTTTTCGTGCACAGAGTGAAGAGGTCACGGTCCAGGCGTGACCCCTGGACCCAGCCCCTTTTAAGGGGCTGCTTGGTCACGGGTAGGGGATACGAAAATATTGTATTGACCCCCCCTGACTTCGGTCACGGGGGGCGGGGACTTGGCGTGGCAAGTTGGGGAACTTGCCACGCCATTACACAAGTCTCCAGGGAGGGGCGGCTCGAGGAAGGCTATGGCCCCCTCTTTCTGCCGCAACTCCAAAGGCGACGGCGATAGGGGGCGTTGTCCTTTGGGGACATGTCTTGGACTAGGGGGGGGGCCTGGAGAAGTAATAGCCTTTTGGCTGCCACAGGCTCCCTCAGTAAGTCCGGTGGAGGCTATTGAGGGGTTTTAGTGGATGCGAGTCCCACACTCCCCGCCCAAATCTCCACAGGGCGGGGGTGCATAACGCATTTTCCCTCATAAAAAAAGGGACATGTTATTAGGCCATAGAACACAGTAATAAGACGACTGAATTAACGTACGGGACGAGACAAACAATTTGATACATTTAGGGAATTTCCCCTAGACATAGAAAAACTATACAGAAACGGACTAAACAACATACAGACAACAGTAACGACAAAATACGACCAAACACACAACACAAGACACTTGGTTAGGGAAACATGTAAATTGAACGTATCCACCTGGGGGAAAGTGCAAGTGCACGCGCGAACCGTGAGAAGCGGGCCTAAAGATCACGCGTGAGGCTGGATTCTCATGCAAACACCGGCGCTTTGACACCGAGCGTTGATTGGCGAAAAGCGGGTGGTGAGGGTAAATGGCAAGAAAACGGCGCTAAAGCAAACGGAGTTGTCATGAGGATTGAGTTTTCCATGATTTTTTGGCGTTGAAGCGCCGAAATGTTTGTGCCATCGCAAATATACTCAGATTTTGATGTTTCTTGATTTTTTGTGAAACATAAAAATTATATATATTTACATTCCTTGACAACTCGACGTAACGTGCGTAGTTACATAAGATATTTTCGGACAAGTTTTAGGTGTCTTAGTAAGTACCAGTAATCTCAGTACTAGCTAATCTCGGTTTGGCATATGCTCCTCCCGCAAAGGAGCAACGCGCTACTTAAGCAAAGAAGAAGAAAAAGAAAAAAATTGTATTACACTATTAAACACCTTAGAATTACATTTATTTCCATAATATATATATTATTGCAAAATTTTATTGAAAAAGATATTTGCTGAAGTACTTACTTGAAGGTTTGCTATTTTTTGCACGTATATTTATGCTAAATTTGTTCAATCTGATGTTTCAATGCAAACATCGAATTAAACGAATTTTATCTTTCACTATATGTATATATATATATCATTATATATGTCATTATATATATGTTACCTATATATATATATATATGTTTGTGAAAAAATTGTACAATACGCTGTCCGAAAAAGTTGAGCTCGGTCGAACTTTTGGGCGCGCTATTGTCAT
>NW_018021405.1:26210-29892 GCF_002006095.1 Pseudomyrmex gracilis | reverse complement strand
ACCGATTATTTATGCGACTAAACCCGGTCACAACCTAACCTAACTTTTTTTTTTTTTTTTTTTTTTTTTACATGGTGGAAATCCGTTACGGATACCCTGGCCTTTGGAGGAACTTGGGCCAGGGTTATGTGGGACTCCTCTCTCCGGCCCTCGGGTCGGAGAGAGTATATCCACTAAAACCACCATGGTGTGCCTTCACGCTCGTCTAAGGGAGGGCCCGGTACCCCTTTGTTAGGACTAAGCCGGAACCCTCCCTCGAGCATACTTCTCGTAGGAGGAGGACCTAAGTTCTCCTCCTCTTTGTATCTTCAACTAACTTAGCGGCGCTGTGGGACACACACCACCGCGCCGCTCCTTCTCAGACGGGAGTCATGTGCAGGACAAGTCCGAGCCCCCACCCGGACTTGTCACGACTCCCTCGCAACAGGGATACTCCTCCCCGGGCGACGAGTTTACCCGGGGAGGCGGTTGCGCGCTTTCTCGTCTCCAAGATTGCCCCGATGAGGCGACGGGCTGACGAGGGAGTCAGTTCCTTCAACGCCCGCCGTCCCGGACCCCCTCCCTGCCAAGCAGGGAGGGGTCTATCGTCAACTGGGAGCTCCAAGACCTCGAGGACGACCGCGTGAAGTGGGGGCCCTGCACCCCGCCCGCACCCGCCCTCGAGGCCCCGCTGCTGGGAGAGGGGCTCTCTCCCTTTCCCGTTCCGCGGCTTCCTTCTGCTCCAGTACTTCGGAACAGAAGGAGACCACGGCGCCCCATCTATCCTCATCCCCGGAGACGAGTGCTTGTAGCAATCCCTCCAGGGAGATGTCCGGACCGATTTTGGCGACCAGTGCTTGGCGCTCTCTGGACCACCACGGGCACTCCTCCACCGTGTGGTCCGCCGAGTCACTGGCCGCCCCGCACTCGTGACACTGCGTCGTCGGCTCCTTCTTTATCCGATAAAGGTACTCACCAAAGCAACCGTGCCCGGTGAGCACCTGCGTCACGCGATAGGTAAGGCGTCCGGCCCCTCTTTCCAGCCACACTTTAAGGTGAGGCCGGACGACCCGGACAACTTCCTGGGCTTGAGCACGTGGCTCACCCAGAAGCTCCTCCCAACGGTGGAGGAGTTGTTGCCGGGCCTGGCGCTCCGACTCGGCGAGGGCCTCCCTGAGGGCGTCTCCTTCAACGCCCTCCTGCAGCAACTCGGCTCGGCAATCGTACCCGCCAACAGTCCCGCCGTCTCCGTAGGTACCGTGCGGAAGCCGCGGATTACACGGAGGGCGATTCTCCTTTGGGCCGCGCGGAGCAAACCGAACTTGCTCCGCGCGCCCGCCCCCGCCGCAGCCTCCGCCCACAGCGGTGACCCGTAAAGGGCCACCGCATGGACCACACCCGTGAAGAGACGGCGGACTTTCTCACGTGGGCCCCCAAGGTTTGGAAGAAGTCTCTCCAAGGAGTTGGCGACTCTTCCAACCTTGGGGGCTAAACGAGCAAAGTGTTCGTCGAAGCGCCACTTTGGGTCGAGGTGCAAACCAAGGTACTTAAAGGTTGTACCCACCTCGACCCGTGCCTCACCTATCTTGACTGAGCTCTGGTACCCGTCCCTTCGGGAGGCCGTGAAACACCATGGCCTCCGTCTTGTGGACGGCCACCTTTAAGCCCAATCTCCCTATTCTGCCGACGACGCAGTAACCTTTTTTTTTTTTTTTTTTTTACGCAGGGGAAATGCATTTACGCACACCCTGACCCAGACTAGATGTGGGCCAGGGTAGTGTGGGACTCACCCCACCAGAGCGCACCCCGGTGGGAAATACTCACTAAAACCCCTGCGGTGTCCACCTTCAGCCCATATAGGGCTGCCCCGGTACCGCTTTTAGCACAACCCAGAGGCAGCCCAGCATGAGGACTTACGCCCTCCTAACCTTTGGGTGGAGGAGTGAGGCTCCTCCACGATCGGGGGAGGGGGGACACAACCCCTCCTCCGCCATCTGCAGGCCGAGTGCAATGAGGGAAAAACCCCTCTCGGCCCCAAGTCAAACGCCGGAGCGGACTTGACTCCTTGATACTGACCTCCCTCTTGTCTCAAAGATCACGAGACAAGAGGAAGGTCCTCCCTCCGCACTACGCCCAGTAACCGCTGAGTTGGGCCCCAGCTAGAGCCCAAAACAACGGGGACCGGGCTTCCACTAATCACCGCCTGGACTCCAAAAGAGAGACCAGGCGCTCCCTACTATTATATCTGGTGCTAAACGCACCAGATATACGGAGGAGCGGCTACCCGGATCCTTTCGATTACATCGGAACCGGGGAGATCCGCATCCTCCCTACCTTCACCGGGGTTTACTAATGGGCACGGAAGCCCCCCGGCCGATGGCCGAGCATCGGGCTCCACCCATTTGGTGGGAGGACTCCCGGCCCGACTCCTCACAGAGGGGACACCCCTCATCCTCTGTGCAGCCGGCCGCTCTGTGCCCCGGCCGACCACAGCGATAACAAAGATCACTACGGTCGACCTGGCTGGAGCACAGAGCCCTGCAGTGCCCAGGCTGGAAACACCTGTAGCACTGCAGGGGGCGGGGGCGGGGGCGGAGTGCACGCACCTTCGCCACTACCCATCCCACCGGCAATCTGCCTGCTCTAATTGCCTTGGCCGCCGCCTCAGCTGGGCAGCGAACCAAGGCGATTCCACCCACGGGCTGGGAGCGACGCAGGGATACTATCCTAACGCCACTCCCGCCACCGAATTCTGCCACGAACTCTTTGAAAAGGTCGTCCTCCGTGGTGAACTTGTCCAATCCCGAAACTAATATCTCCACGTTTCGGGATGGACGAGCCACACTGACTCCTTCGGGGAGAGCCTCTTTTAACTTGGTGGCGAGGAGGTCCGCCTTGGATTTGCGGTCCTCCCCTCCAACCTTCAACAACAAGTGCCCCTCCAGGGTCCGACGGACCCTGGAGACGCCCACCGACCTAGGGTCCACCTTATTCCTCGCGAGTCTCGAAGGACTTGGGCATCCTTTGGGAACCTTTGCATCCTCCTTGGGAACTGCTGCCGGTTCCTTTTTCGTCAGACTAGCTACTCACGATCTTGTGATTGTGAAATCGTTCAGGGCCGCTGCTGACTTTTCATTCCTGTCGGGAAAGGAACCGGCAGCAGTTCGGAACGGTTTGACACCGCGAAACGCTAGTCCGGCTAGGATGTCGAAGAGAAGGACTTACTAAATGAAGCAGTTATTAATTGAATTGTCGAATTTAATCCTTTTCTTTCGAATATCAACCGTCTCGAAGAAGGTTTTACTGTGTGCGTGGAAACTTTAGATTTGTTATGCAAAACTATTGCATTAGTAAGTACTCACTATTTATTGTTTACAGTAGAATGTCGAGATGAGTGATTGATTCGCTTCGCTCAAAAGTCAGGAGTCTGTCAGCTAGACTCAGGTGGGATGAATTGGTCGTCTCCTCTGATGGGAGTTGTCACGAGTCGCACTGTTCACTCAGATGTACGCGCCGAGATCGATGTCAAATTGAGAATTGTTCGGATTGTTGAATTTCAGACCGCACAGGAAAAGCGAGTATCTTTTCGTATGACCAAATTGACTCTAAGTTAAATTGTTGAATTGAACTTCGAAAAATTGATTTGGACAAGAAAGAATAAAACTGTGTTAATAACACAGCCACACAAAAAAAAAAATTTCTT
>NW_018021405.1:23324-25610 GCF_002006095.1 Pseudomyrmex gracilis | reverse complement strand
ATGGTGTTTTTTGAGGTTATGGCGGAACTCCGACCCGATGGGGTTTAATGGACCTCGGATTCGGATTCAGCGACCCCAAAAACATATAATAAACATGGTCTGATCCCCAGGCCAAAGAAATTTTTTTTTTTGTGTGGCTGTGTAATCGTAATGCTGGTTATGCAGCGCGCTCTCCGATGTTCCAACGCTTTATATATGATGATCTCGGGGCGTCAACCCTTCTGATTTTTGCCAATCGCGTCTTTAGATTTTACTCTCCCACTCTTTACTGATTAAAATTTCGATTCTTCATTTGCTAATCCGACCAGGCGAGAAGACCAATCACCGACAATCATTCTTTCTGACTCACTCAACATTTGTTTAAACTTTATTATCTGCACGTGCAATTTCCTGTTTATTTTCGGTGCCATAACATTCCTTGCTAGAGATTAGCGGACCTAAAGTATCTAAGTTTATATTCGCGAATTCTTTGCAAACCAAACATCCGGGCTACTTGTTGACTAATTGGCCGGTATTCCTTTGAAAGTCGGTAAGAGTGATTAGATAAAAAAATGCTCTGTTTATCTTAGTTCAATAGGACGTTTGTTCTCTGCTCAAGGATTGTTATTTAAAAATTAATTCGAAGGTGCAAATCTTAAAGCTAGTTTATGTCTGGTTCCAAACAAAAGGAGACCGTGGAGTCCAGGACGTAACAATAACGTATACACTATATTATATCTACTTATAAACCAATAAAACCTTATAAATTTATAAACTAGTATAATAAAATTACTGGTCCACAGAAAACATTTGACAAATTTTTGTTAATTGTGATGTATCAGTGGTTATTATGCACATGTACATGTATTTATAAGTACATGTGCATAAAAGTACATGTCCTTATAAGTACATGTCCTTAGTAATATTATAAATTATTATATACATGTATTTATTATAAACTATTATATACTTATTATATACTTATTATAAACTGTTATAATTATAAACTTATGAACTAGTATACAATTTATTACAATCTATTGTTACGTCCTAGGCCTACGGTAACGGTCGGGCCCTTGAGGAGTGACGCAACTGACACATGACACTTTGTGTGTCAACTCCCGGCACAGTGACCCAAAGAGATACGAGCGTCAAGTGCGCGGGTCGAGCGAGATTTTGGCGTCGTGAACAAGCCAACGAGTGTTTCTCGCTATAGCTTGTTCAACGGCTTCTCGCTCGTCGGTTCCTTTTTCGAGTCTTAGATGCGAATCTAAATTACTCGGGACGGAACCAAGCGATCGATTAAGAGATGACAAGAATGGGAGTGATTAAGCGAGGTCTATGATTAAAGTAACTCAAGCCACCTTTATTAATATAAATGTTTATAACTTGTTTATTTACTTATCATACTTTTACTTGTTTGTTATTCGTGATATTGCGCGGTTGTTACATTATAACTTATGTGTAAGCACGTGCGTGCGTGCGTGCGTGCGTGCGTGCGTGCGTGCGTGCGTGTGTGTGTGTGACTCAGTCAATGGTAATCTTTATATATTCTCTCACTACGGAAGATGAAGGTGGATAAAATTTGTAGAAATAGGAAACAGGGATTTCGCGGATTCCGGGAATTCCTGGGAATTTTACTAATATTTTATAATCGCGAGGGAGGGTAGATATTGCATGACGGAGGGAGTTTGGGAATTTTTTACGCAGGTCGAGAATTCTATCGGTTGGAAAAGGAGGGGGATCGGCAACAGGGAAGGAATCTGCTAATGTGACATAATGTGCAAGGTCAGAAGTCTCCTCAGGAGGAACGGGGGAACATGATGGAGACTCTAAGAGAGAGGGAGAAGGAGAGCGAGGGGAAGACTGAGTCCGGGGTGTGGAGGTGTGTGTGTCATTATTAATTGTTACTGTGTCAGGACTGCTACTTCTAGTAGTATTATTTGTATTGCTGACAGAAGGGGGAAGGTCGGTTCGCTCAGGCTGGTTAGCAGCGTTTCTGCGGCGTAGCGCGCGGTTACGACGGTTCCGTCGTGCTAATACCGCGCTCCGCGACTTGTGGGTGTTCCGGGGTTCCACTTAAAAGATGTCATTTGTTTAGTATGTTCTCTTGACGGGTCAAGACCAGCGATTAATATCCGGAAACTAAAGTGAACTAAATCTTCTCGCTTAATGTCACCAAAAGGAACTCGGCAGTTGTTTGTGACGACATAAGGTCGTGAACAGCTAATCCGATTGAAAGGAAATCGGCAGTTGTTCGGGACGACACAAGGTCGTGAACAGCTAATCCGATTGAAAGGTAATCGG
>NW_018021405.1:18334-23314 GCF_002006095.1 Pseudomyrmex gracilis | reverse complement strand
ATCCGATTGAAAGGTAATCGGCAGTTGTTCGGGACGACACAAGGTCGTGAACAGCTAATCCGATTGAAAGGAAATCGGCAGTTGTTCGGGACGACGCAAGGTCGTGAACAGCTAATCCGATTGAAAGGAAATAAAAACTATAAACACGAATTTCCTCCGGATATGAATCGCTTTTGTCAAGTAACAAAACTTACGACAAGCTCAAGGGATCCCTTCTAGACAATACTTAAACTACTGTAAGTATCGACTTACTACTTGCTGATCTCTGCCGTCAGCTTGCAACGTCGGCAGGTAGGTCGGCTCCGGATTGCTGGTAACAGTTATGGCTGATTGGCTGCAGGCCACTTCACTTTACACTTCACTGGTCGGAATGACTTTTAATAAACTGCCGGAATGAGACGGACTGATTGATTGCTTCGAACGGCCAAGTGTACGGTATTTATACTATTATTCAGGGGCCTCAGCTCCCTTGGCTTTGCCAATCAAACTCGGGTCCTGATTCTCCCGTTGCTGTCTCGTGAAAAAGTTGGTCCTTGATTTGTGGTTACGCTTTAGCGAGAGCGCCATTCACAGGCTTTAGCCCAATCGGCTGGATTATTTTTTGTTTAGGTTTACTTAGATTCCGCGTTATCATATTTAAATTCGAGATCTCGACGCTTGTTTGAGATCTCCTGTTTCAACTTCCTTTCTGGAGGAGCAGGAGGTCGAATTTCGGTCGGATGGCGCACCGCGCACATCGCACAACGCGCGAGTGTCTATTACCGCTCTGCATTCCACTGGGAATTAGAAATCAAATTTGTTTACTTATCGTGGCGACGTCTCATGTGCAAACCAATTATAGTTCTTATCGCCACAGGCCGACTCCTGTCCTCCATCCGGGAAGTCTTAGCATCTCGGATTCTTAAAGCTACAATTATTTACGATTCTCAGAACGAAAAAATCGTTCTCACGTTGCAAAAAAAGGGGGCGTGAAGTCCAGGACGTAACACTATTGTGCCACGGAAGTTTGGTTGGCAAATTTACGCTAATTGTGATGTATCAGCGGTTTTATACGCGTGATGGGCGCGTGTACTTAGTCTAAACTATTGTACATACAACATTATAAAAACAAAAAAGAACAATATAACTACTTAACATATAGAAAGCATACACACACACACACACACACACAAATAATTATACCTATTATAAACTGTTATAATTATAAAATTTATTACAAACTATTGTGCTACGGAAGTGTGGTAGGCAAATTTACGTTAATTGTGATGTATTAGTGGTATTTACGCGCGTGATGGGCGCGTGTACTTATTCTAAAGTATTGTATATACAACATTATAAAAACATACAAATATTAAAAACATAACTAATATAAAACTATTCTACTTTTATTGATTCTACAATGTAACAAATATAAAAAATTATAAAAGTAATATAAAAACTATTTTACTTCTATTTTTATTGCTTCAACTTCCTCGTCACCTGTAACAAACAAGAAAAAAAAGACCACATTTATAATATTTGTTTAATACGTTTGTAATACTTATATTTGTTTTGGTGTCATCTTTACTTACTTGGAAGTGGTGTAATTTCATAAGCATGTAGGTATCCGATTACTTGGTTTGTCATAGCCACCATCTCCTCAAATCGGACTGTCTGTGCCTGCAGCACTTCTGTTAAATCTCTCATAATAGTGATTGCGGTCATTCTGAAATACAACATGTACAATGTACAATGTACAATGTGCGTACATGCAATATGTAAAATATATTATTGATACTTACAACTGCTGGAGAAGCTGAGCTCCATTTCTCCATCTAATCCGGACGTCTGCGTCGCGTTTCAATAATTCCTGCAATTGAGTATCCAACTGTTGAATGCTTTTGACCAGCATATTTACAGTATGGTTTAAATGGGATGCCGCTGGCTGAGCAATTGTTGTGTGTTGGATGCACTCTCGCACAATATCCATGATGGTAGATTTTTCACTGCTAGAGATTTGATATGCTTCCATATCAAATGCTCTCCAATCTCTGACCTCCAGTTTCGCCGTCGGAGATCGTAATGTCGTGCTTGCCGCTGGAAGGCTCTTGCAAAGTGTATTCTTACTAACTCGAATGCGTCTTCTAGACGTTTTCGAAGTTCGTGCGGCTTGACGGTGTTTCCTCGTTGCGGTCGGTCCTCGGCGTTCGGTCGTGCAAGTTCTCGGCCATAATTCAGATATGCCGGCGAGTATCCGGTTGCTTTGTGTCGTGCGGTATTGTATGCGAATTGTAGTGCTGGTATTTTCTCGTCCCAGCGTTTTTGGCTGCGTGACACGAACTGCGCTATCATTGTTTTGATCGATCGGTTCGTCTTTTCTACCGGATTACACTGTGGTGTTCTGGCGGGTGTGAACCGGTGGCGGATGTTCATGCTCTGCAATAATTCGGCCATTTGTTTCGACTTCAGCTGTGTTCCGTTGTCCGAAATTATTTCTTCCGGGCAATCGTGTCGAAGCACGATTTGTTCGTACAAAACCTTAGTGACTGCTATCCCGGTGGCTCTTCGGAGTGCCTTTAATTCCACCATTTTGCGAAACGGTCTTGCATGACAAATAACCAGATGCATCCTTGGTGTGACTTTGGTAGCGGTCCGATTAGGTCAATAGTCACCTGCTGCCACGGGGCGTTGACTGGTTCCGTGTGCAGTTTCCCTGCCGGCTTTGTCGGTGGAATTTTTTTGAATCTGTAAACAGATTTCGCATGTTCGTACGTACCTCATTATATCTTTAAACATCCCCAGTCAGTAATAAATTTGTGCAATCCGTGCGATTGTTTTCGCCACGCCGAGATGTCTCGCGGTTGGTTCGTTATGGAATCGGAACATTATTCTATCTCTTTCTTTCTTCAGTACGCATTGTTTTCATTGTTCCTCCGGGTCTGTTTCCCGGAAATCTAGACTGTGAAGCATGTGACGGTACAACTTATTTTCCTGGATTCTGTAATCCGGAAAATCTTCCGGTTGATTTTTTATTTTTTGTATCATGTTTTCGTACCATTTACATGGTTTGTCTCTTTGTATGTTGCAGACTTCTTGCTGCCGTGATAGTGCGTCCGCTACCTTATTTAATGCGCCTTTTCTGTATTTGACCTCGAAGGTATATTGTAACTCAAACAGCCATCTTGCCAGTCGACCTGTCGGTTCCTCCAGTCGCTGTAACCATTTTAGCGACTGATGGTCTGTTATCACCTCATGATGGTCTGTCATAAACTCATATCCTTCGAGATACATGCGCATTCGTCGTGTACCCCAGATGACTGCAAGGCATTCTAATTCCGTGGCACTGTAATTCCTTTCAGCACCACTCAGTGTCCTGCTGGCGTACGATTACTTGTTCGCCATCTGCAGTGTTTTGTGTTAGAACTGCCCCAAGTCCATATTTACTGGCATCTGTTTGTAAGAAGAATCGGCGAGTGAAGTCCGGGCAAGCCAGTACTGATGCTGAGGTAAGGTTGGTTTTTAGTTTCTGAAATGCGTCTTCTTGTTTCTCCCCCCACTGCCATCTTACATTCTTTTTTGTAAGTCTTGTAAGGGGCGCCGCGGTTGCCGCAAAATCTTTAATGAAACGACGATACCATGATGCGACTTCCAGGAATTGGCGGACCTTTTTTAATGTCGTCGGAGTCGGCCATTGAGCGATTGCCTCAATCTTTTCCGGATCCGTGTGGATACCCTTTTGGTTTATCACATGTCCGAGGTGTTTTAACTCTTGACGACCAAATAGGCATTTTTCCGAATTTGGCTTGAGTTTTGCTTCTCGAAGACGGCGAAAAACTTCCCTTAATAATTCAATGTGTTCTTCGAACGTTTTACTTGTAACGATTATATCGTCCAGGTACACGAGCACGTGTAGTTCTAGCTCCGGTCCGAGTACCGTGTCCAACCGTGCCGTTGAAACGTGGCGGGCGCCAAATGTAACCCGAATGGCATCACTCGGAATTGCATAAGTTCCCGTCCTGGCACTGTAAACGCCGTAACTGCTCTGCTTTGCGGTGTTAGTGGTACTTGCCAGTATCCACTCTTCAAATCTATTGATGAGAGGTAATGAGCGCCTCTCAATTTATCGAGCGTAGCCGGAATATGAGGTAATGGATACGCGTCTCTCTCCGTTACCTCATTGACTTTACGGAAGTCAATACAGAAACGGTGTTCTCCGTTCTTTTTCTTGACGATCACAATTGGTGAACTCCACGCGCTGCGTGATGGTTCTATTACCCCTTCCTTTAACATTTTGTTCACCTCGGTGTCGATAACGGTTTGCATTGCCGGATTTCGTGACCGATATTGTTGCTTTATCGGTGTGTCGGTTTTTACGCGTATCTGGTGGTGCAAGATATCGGTCTGTCCCTTCACTTTGGTGAATTTTTCGAATTTGTCGGCTAAAAATGCCTCTAGGCGTTCTCTTTCTTCGCTTGTCAATGGCGTGAGTCCTTGTGTCAGTGAACATGCTGGTGAGGCCCTTTTTCGTGGTTTGGTCTGGACTTCCGGTAGTATCGGGAAGCGCATTTTCTGCCATAGGTCTACGCCTATTAGCATCGGTGTTGGCAAGTTCGGCATTATTAGAAAGCAGTGTTTGTACTTTTTTCCCTCGAACTCTATCCTGAGGCGATATGCTTCGTCCACGTTTGATCGATTTCCGTCTGCCAGGTTTATTTGAGTCTCGATCTTCTTTACCTTATATCCGAGCTCGCGTACCAGACCAACAGTTTCCTTATTTATGAATGATAAGTCCGCGCCTGTGTCTATCAATGCCTCAATTGCTTGTCCGTGTAATTTTATTTCAATATACTACCATGATAAAAAAATAACCGGAATTTTTAATTTAAACCTCGCGGGCTTATTGGTTTAGAATTCTGTTGTTTGTGTCACGTTGGCAGCACTGTTACGGACACCCATGCCAAGCTTCTGCTTATCAGCTGTTCATTTACCTTTATGACAGTG
>NW_018021405.1:15118-17269 GCF_002006095.1 Pseudomyrmex gracilis | reverse complement strand
CGAGGAGTGGATCAAACGCTGGCACAAGTGCATCGCAGCCGACGGGGACTACTTTGAAGGGGACAACTTGAATTTTGAAGAATAAACATGTACTTTTCTTTTTATGAATAAATTCCGGTTATTTTTTGATCATGGTAGTATGGCCGCGGTTTAAATTTTATTTTTACTGCGCAGACCGGTTCGACGCGGTGTTTTCCCCGGTCCTCGCGGTGTTTCCTGGAAACAGGTGGCACTCTT
The DNA here is from genome assembly GCF_002006095.1 of Pseudomyrmex gracilis. NCBI lineage: Eukaryota > Metazoa > Arthropoda > Insecta > Hymenoptera > Formicidae > Pseudomyrmex > Pseudomyrmex gracilis. Next base: position 17,032 of record NW_018021405.1, on the reverse strand, counting down.
TCGTCAATACCCCGTCTCTGCCACATTGTGAGCAGAATTTCTTTGCAGGTTTCTGGCATTATTGTCTCGGGTGCCCTCGCTGCTTGCAGCGCCAGCACCACTCTGCCTTATTATACACGGACGCGACAGTCGCAACTGGCGGTTTGCGAAATTCCTTTCTCTGCTCCTCTAAATCTTCGAATTCGGCGACCAACGCAGTTAATTCTCCCACGGTGCGGAAGCTTTCTCGCCGGATGTAGAACTTGAAGTCCGGAGCCATATTCGTGTATAATCTTTGCACCTGTTGTTCCGGTGAAAATAAAAAATATATATACATTTGAGCATAGACAATGTCTAAACTTTATTAATCGACCTCATGCCCACCATCCCGCACCTTTAAACAGATCGCACAGTCTCGTCCCAGGCCATTGAGATTTGCGTCTCAGGCCTTAAAAAGAGACACACGAGCGAAGTCCAAAGAGCGACGGAGTAAAAGCGGCACACGACCGTTGACTCGTCCGCCGGACCCGAAAGATCGCTCGACTCTCGCACGCACACACGACCGTATCTCCAAGTGTGTGTGTCGAGAGATAAGGAAAATTCGACTAGTGTTACGCTCCGTCCATGCCCGACCGTTTCCAGGGGCCAGGACGTAACAAAGCAAATGGGAAACGAATAACAATCCAATGGCCGATCATCAACAGTGGTCCAGACGATGTCGATTTGTTGAAAACTTATCCTACGGCAACGTAGGTATTGGTGTGGATTCCAGCACAATTCCGAAAAAAATGGACAAAGCAGACGAGAAATCCACGTGTTTTATGTCCGTTTCCGATTTGGATGATGTTACCGAGGACATTGGAATGTTAAACAAAATATTGTCGCGAAACCGAAATATCCACAATTTGACACTTATGTAGCAAGAATCAATACATCTGAAGCATGGCCAAAATCATCAAAACAAACAAAACAAGATCTGGCAAATGCTGGATTTTATTACACGGGGAGAGATAATCAGACGTTGTGTTACTATTGCGGAGGAAGATTGAGAGATTGGAATCCGGAAGATGTTCCCTGGGAGCAACATGCAAAATGGTTTGAATACTGTCTGTTCCTGATTGTTTGCCAAGGACGCGATTACATAAACACAGTCATCAACGGAACATATTATACACGGAACAATTCAACCAATTCATCCGAAGAAATACAAGAAGCAGACGAGAAATCGGACAAAGATACTGGCATATTGCAGCAGAATGGGCTACTTTTTATTGTTATAGTAGTTTTATATGTTGTTATATTTGTATTACATTTTTATTTATACTATCTTACTTCTAATGTTTTATTTACAGTTTGTAATATACACATAATAAATATGTATACTTATATATTGTTCCTTTTTATATTGCTTATTATAACGTTGTGTATGCAGTAGTGTATAATAAATGAAGTAATTTGTACAAATGATTTCTTTATTATTACAACCTGTTGTCTAATCCAACCCTGATTTTCTCTCGATACACAGAACTAAATTAAATAATAAAATATGTATACTTTGTCATTGTTATTTCTTGCCAACAACCTTTGCAACTTAGTCATATTCGTCTTGATTTGCACTGCGTTCTACACATATGATATGAAATTGCAATTCTGCAACTGTCTCGTCTTACTCGCTTCGCTTCGCACCGCGTTCCAAAACAGAATATAATCACACATACATGTGTAAGAATATGTCGAACAAAACATAATCAATACATATTTAATCCCGGGTGTACCATGTTCAATAATACTTGAACTTCTTCCATTGTAACATAATCCTTTTCACTTACGTATTTCGTGATTTGTCGCTGTTTTATTCGATGTCTTTTTTTGAATTTGTCTAGCCATTGTCTACTAGCGTTAAAAGTGAAATTCTCCGAAATGAAAGGAAATGCT
>NW_018021405.1:13623-14763 GCF_002006095.1 Pseudomyrmex gracilis | reverse complement strand
TGGATACCCTACGCCATGTTCGCGTATAACACTACACCACATACCGCGACGGGGTTCACACCGTTCGAACTAGTATACGGGAGACAAGCCGAACTCCCGACAACATTGTCAAAACCACCCGCAAAAAATTATAACATAGAAGACTACGCTCACGAGTTAAAAGAAAGAATACGTGCNGCAAACAAAATAGCCAGAGAAAATTTAAAACAAGAAAAAATAAAAGCGAAAAAGCAATACGACAAACAAGTAAACGCGGTGAAATTCAAAGTAGGAGACAGGGTTCTTCTGTTTGATGAAACAGTAAGACGAGGAAGATCGAAAAAGCTCAAAGCGTTATGGATCGGACCGTATGTAGTAATTGAAAAAATTTCCGACGTGACGTACGTCGTAAAAAAAGGNAGACGCGCAGTACGGGTGCATGCAAATAGGTTGAAACATTACATAGATAGTTAAAAAACTTACCGGTTGGCCTCGTCAAAGTTCGCCTAAGCAGGGCTCCTCTGGGGGGTCTCGTTCACGTCACGGTGGGGGGTGGTGCGCGGTGACCGCAATCCAGTCTATCACAACGGACCGNCACATCCCGCACTCATCAGTAGCGGACAACAAGTCGTCGACAAATTGGCGACGAATACAACCCCGACATGCCACCGGGCGGCAGGTTAACTCGCAAAAGGAGCACCCGGAGACCTTGACGGGCTGGTAGGTAGTTGCGCCAAGACCATCGGTGAGCTGAAGAGGGCGATCAAAGTGAACGGGATGTTCACTGATAAATCGTACGGCTCGAATAGCCGCTACCCAACAAATAAAACATGATTCGTTGGACACCATAAGAATAACTGGCACGTGATCACAACACCAATCACACGCCCACGGCCAGGAAGCCTCAACGTGACACACGTGACAGACGGGGGGGTTCACGGCCTGCGGATCCATTATTTTTTTTCTCTTTATCCTCTTTCCTTCTATCTCAAATTAAGGTACTAACCAGCGGACAGAACGCGACTGACAAGACGCAACTTTAAAAGTTACCGTGACCATCATCAGACTTCTAACGTACGCAGAAACTGATGAAGACTAAGATTACAGATAAAAAACGGCTGACACGTACAAGAAAGAGAAGCACTCTGAGTCCAACTAGAG
>NW_018021405.1:10131-11358 GCF_002006095.1 Pseudomyrmex gracilis | reverse complement strand
ATCGGTTTAAAATGCTTATTGTAAGGTTATCGGGGCTACTGGAATCCGACGCGAGGATCCAGTCGGCAGTCGCTACGCAAAATGTGATAGCGCGTCCAAGGACGCGCTGACCACAGGTCGCACGCGCGACCGAAAAGATGCAATGGTCTGCATTGCACTTTTCGGGGACCGGATACCGTCAGGTTTATCCTCCGCCAATCATGATTGAGTGGCTGAGGTATAAAAGCCGGCATCACCTGTGCGTCGGTGGACTAATCCCGAAACGTGTTGCGGCCGAAGGCTCTGCTCGACAGAGCATTGCTTGTGGGAACTTAGAAGTTAGGTGAATCAAGGTGTAAACATAAGTTGTGAAGAAAACGTGTAATTATTCAAAATAAAAGCTATAGTGTTACTACAAAGATTGAGATATCTTCTCGACGTCCCTCCTCGCGGCATCCTGAAGATCCCACGGGATAACAAGTTGTTTGTTGTGTTTATATTGAAATATTTTTTCTGAATCCATTATTCTACAATAAATGCATAGGATTGCAACTTAAACTTTTTCTGGCTGATTAAATAGATACGTTGGTGAAAAGAGAAAGATGCTAATTTTAACAAATACGACAATAAATTGCAATTTCGCGTTAGAAGTACAAAGTAATAACAAATTAAATGTTTTAGACATAGAACTAATAAAAATTGACGATAACATAATAATTGACTGGTATCAGAAACCGACTTTTTCTGGTAGATACCTTTTTTTTTACTAAGGGGAAATGCGTTATGCACCCCCCGTCCCGTGGAGATTTGGGCGGAGAGTGTGGGACTCGCACCCACTAAAACCCTTCAATAGCTTCCACTGGACTTAGTGAGGGAGCCTGTGGCAGCCGGAAGGCTATTGCTTCTCCAGACCTCCCCAAGTCCCGAGCATGTCCCCCAAAAGACAACGCTGCCACTTACCGTTGCTTTTGGGTGCGGCAATAAGAGGGGGCCATAGCCCTCTTCAGGCCGCTCATCCCTGGGCTTGTGCAATGGCGTGGCAAGTTCCCCAACTTGCCACTCCAAATCCTCGCTCTCCGTGACCGAGGTCAGAAGGGGTCAATACATTATTTACGCGTCCCTTACCCGCGACCAAGCAGCCCCATGACGGGGGCGGGTGATACTCTATTGACCACAGTACGATTCGACACCGCTCGATTCGACACAGATTTATTCGACACGAAATTATTCGACACCGTACGATTCGAC
>NW_018021405.1:0-4235 GCF_002006095.1 Pseudomyrmex gracilis | reverse complement strand
GTGTCGAATATATCTGTGTCCAATAATTTTGTGTCCAATAATTTGGTGTCGAATCGATCGGTGTCGAATCGTACTGTGGTCAAACGGAACACGCTCGACCCTCTCTTCGTCTTCCTCTTATCCGAAAGAGTCTCCGTCAGACCCGGCAGCTCGGGCTCTCAGCTTCCTTCTCTTTTTCTTAGGGAAGGGGGCAGTACCCATCCTCTCCCCTCCTGCCTTGCCAAAAAGTGGCAGCAGAAGCGCCGTCGCAACGCCGGCGCCCCGCCTGGCGGCTACATTTTTTTCGGGATGGGGGTGCTCCTTGCGCCGCTTATCCGATGATTCGATGGCTGCCCCCGGCTCGCACACAGGGTGCACTTGGGGGCAACCCTGCGAGAAATAACAAAATGCCACTCTCCCCGCATTGATAGCACGCAGTGCTCCGGTCTTCACCGGAGCACATGCGCGCAACGTGCCCGTATTTGAGGCACCGGAAGCACTGCATACGCCGTGCTTTTAGTGCCTCAACGGGGAGGCTAAACCTCCCCATCCCGATGCGCTTTGCTCCCACCACTCTCCGGGCTGCCCGCAAGGGCATACAAACCTATAAGGTCCCGTATCCGGTGGGGGAAGAGCGCACCAGCCCAGTGCGCACCTCACTGGGCTGGCTTCCTCAGGCCGTTGCCAGTGCGGCGGCGATGTCCTCCGCGGTGGGGGGGAGCACCACGTCCCTTACACACACTTTGGCGTGCTTCACGGGACGGGTGAATGTCACCCCCTTTTCGCCTCGGAACACCTCCAACTAGGGGGTCAGTCTTAGCGGCTCTCTCAGGTCTGGGTACCTGGACGAGCATCCCTGCGGGCCTAGGGAGGGCTTTTTCACCTACGTCCCGCAGTCGGCCGTTTTGCGCCTGGACGCCCCTACCACAGAATCCCTTTGCGTAGGCGGCGCCCAGCATCTCCTTCGTCTTCTTGTAGCGGGAAAACGCAATGCGGGCCTGCTCTTTGCTGAGCCGGAGCTTCTCCTCCAGAGCTCTGACGCGCTCCTTTATGAGCGCGCCAGACTCCCCCAGCTCCGGCCTCGCCGACTTTCCGGGATGAAAAAAAAGGCAACGATGCCTTCCGCAATTTTTCTCATCGAGGCCGCCACGTTTTTCAAGATCTTCATATACTTGCCGTGAAGGTTCTTGGACGTGATGGCCACTTTCAGCACTGCCTCCGCGGTTGTGAAGGTCTTTTGGACCATTTCAGCCGCGGAGGAAACCGGTCCCGAAAGGCTGGAGGACCTTAACTCCACGGTGTCACTCCAACACCGGTCTTCCAGCTTGAGGACTGCCTCCGCTTGCTTTGCAGCCAAAGAGCGTTCTTTGGCCGCGACGAGCCCGAGAAACTCGCCGGCAGTCGGCGATTGGCCCCTCCCCCCTGCATCCCTGCTGGTACTGGGTGCCGATATGGAGGCGTCCTCCTGCACTTCCATGATGTCGGAGTCCCTGGATGGCGATGGGGACCCGGACACGCCGGCGAATTGCGGGGAGGGGGAACATTCCCTCACCGGCTTCTTCTCTTGGTCTCCCCTAGGGGCGACGCCTCTTGCGTCCACCCTCGTCAAGGAGACCCGCGCTTCAAACATTCTTCTTGCGCCTAGCGCAAGGACATCTGAGCGCTTCTTCGCAGTAGCTTGTTCTGCCACTGCCCCTGCGGTGCAGGCAGTGGGTAGCCCATGGCGCGATGACGACATAGGGGTACCTGGGACGGCAACATCTCTACGCCGGATCCTGAGTGTCCGATCACTCTGGGCCGGTAAGTCTATCTTTTCTTCTGAACTCATCATCTATATGTGTCTTATCCAGGAGGGTAATTTAATTTTGGAGTTTTCCTTCTCCTAAGCCGGCTATCCACACAGGGCTGACGAGCCCGACCTGCCCGGGTGCGTTCTTGGTCTGGCCGCTTCCCGTGGACCTGTCCGGCAAGGGTGACCTTGCCAGGAACCGAAGTTCCCGTCGGTATAGCTCCACGGCTCAACACGGCACTCAAGCCCCTCTACCACGACAAGGTGGCACACCCTCGGAGGGGCTGGTAGATACCTAAATTATCACTCATCCCACCAGATATCACAAAAAATAAGTATCATCGGTATGTTAGATAGAATATTGCTTTTATCACACCCGACATTACAAAAAAAAATTTTTAAATAACAATCCAAATTTTATTACAAAATGAATGCCTTTTACATTTCATTTTCAAAATGATAAATAATAGAATTAAATTTCTTTTCAGTAATCAGTTGTCTCAAAGTAGAACATATGATACTATTGACACACACAAAAATAAGGACATTAATCATAAATATATTGTCATTCCTTTTGTTACCAACTTATCTTATACCACAATAAAAACATTAAATAATATAGAAGGAGTTTCATTGGCTTACCGAAGTCCAACCAAATTAGATAAATTTATAAAAACATTAAAAGATACATTAAAAAAAAAACGTACCAAAAATGTTATATACAAAATAAACTGCAACACTTGTAAGGCCACATACGTCAGTAAGACTAAAAGAATGTTGAAAACGAGAACTACGGAACATAAAAATAAAAAAAAGTGTAAACAGACGAACGGATAATTACTCGGTAGTAACGGAACACAGGATACAAACATGTCATAAATTTGATTGGAAAAACGTAAAAATTTGTGATAATAAAAATTTGTATTATAAAAAAAGTATCTCGGAAATGATACACATTAAATTACAAAATGAATCGTTGAATATAATGTTTGATACAGAAGAATTAAAAACATACTTCTCGCTTTTAGAAGCGTATAGACATAGATAGGATAATAGAATCTCACAGTTTAATTGTTTAGTCATCTTGTGTTGTTATTGAAGGACATATTTGAATTTTGCTGTTGTAACAGAAAGTCACATTATATATATTGAAGCACATGTGTGAGAGGGAGAAATAATATATATATAAGCAGAAGAATAAAGATGTTACATAGCTACAGTAAGATGTAACAAGTGTTTGTTGAGATAAATAGATAAAATCAACGTTACTAATTTATAATGTAGTGATATAGGTAATAATCAATCAATCGCTCGTGAAAAGTTAAGAATAATTAAAAGGCCGATACGAGCAGTATATACAGGATGTGCGTGTATAAATATAAGTCTTTATTCCAAAAGAACACAAACGTTTCGGTCCTCCAGTTTGGACCTTCTTCAGTGTGATAAACATTCAATGAAAAACGAATTAGATCACAACATCAAAATTATAAAATAAATGATGTCAATCGTGTATGACCACGAATTACAAATATTATTATTTTTGGTCAGTACACAGTATTTGTAATTCGTGGTCATACACGATTGACATCATTTATTTTATAATTTTGTGATGTTGTGATCTAATTTGTTTTTCATTGAATGTTTATTACACTGAAGAAGGTCCAAACTGGAGGACCTAACCGAAACGTTTGTGTTTTTTTGGAATAAAGACTTATATTTATACACGCACATCCTGTATTTACTGCTCGTATCGGCCTTTTAATTATTCTTGATATAGATAATGTCATGATGCTTGTTTTATTCTTAATATTCGGAAAGATTTAATTTCAAAAATAACTATTATACATTCTGTTGAAAAAGTTAATATGTCTTGTCGATAGTATCAATTAACAATCTTATTTGTTTTAATTTATTAATTGACAATAATTATCCTACGGACTTCATATACGACAATTTCATTTTTAGACTGAAACAGAATTTTTATAAAAACAATAACACAAGAAGGTTTCTGTCTAACAAGAGTTAGTAGTGTATATATGGGAGTTCTAATTCAGGAGCTCCGAGAGAGGTGCGGGGTATGACGTCACAGGAAGAGGGGTGACGTCACACAGGGGAGGGGAGGGGGAGGGGTAATGACGTCACTGGTGGAGGGAGGTATGACGTCACTAGTGGAGGGGGGTATGACGTCACACGGGGAGGGGAGGGGGACGCGCGGTGTGACGTCACAGGGGACGTCACAGGATATGACGTCACATGATATGACGTCACGCGGGGAATGACGTCACTATGACGTCACACGGGGGCGTGGCTCTGACGTTACAGGATATGACGTCACGCGTGAAATGACGCCATTATGACGTCACACGGGGGCGTGGCTCTGACGTCACAGGATATGACGTCACGCGTGAAATGACGTCACTATGACGTCACGCGGGGGCGTGGCTCTGACGTCACAGGATATGACGTC
>NW_018021404.1:0-47962 GCF_002006095.1 Pseudomyrmex gracilis | reverse complement strand
AAGTTACGCCATTCTGAAAGTCGCCATTTACATGGCGCGTATTTCATTAGATTCGCGTAAAGCGTAAACACGATTTTTGTAAAGCTAACCAATAACAAATCAGGCCTTCTATTATATAATACAGCAGAAATACTAAGTGGCTTCTCGATTGGTTATTATTATTTACGCGTATTGTTAAATACGCGTCATGGAAATTGGATACTTTGCATGTAAGAATGTGTGAAAGCGTAATATATGTCGTATGCACGGTGAGGTTAAAGTTGTAGTAAATAAGACCGGTCTTGTTAACTACTGACAATATCGGATATACTATCGGATAAAAAGTATAAAGTAAATACATTATATACATTATATATATTAATTAGCTTTTGAAGTTTGGAATTAATACATCTATTTTTTTTTTATCTATTAAAAAGCGTGAAGGTAAGGAAGATTATTTACTACTTTGTCACATGTACTTAATTCCTCTAAAAGAGAATAAATTTTTTATTTTTTAAAGTTTTATTAGGCTGTAGGTATATTTAATAAAAGACTTGTTTTCCGAAATGTTAATAATAGAAATATTTTATTGTACATCAATATAATAAAAAACTTAAATTTAAAAACATTTACTTTTTGCAGGCGGCTCGTAATCGTCAAAAAAGATTTGCTCCGATTCTACAAAGAAATTAAAATGTCATTTTTGCTGTAAAAATTATAAAAACTCCGACAAATGAAAATAAATAAACAAATTATTATTTATTTCTGCTTGTAAAATTTAATAAATAAAAAAAGGCCAATACGAGACGTAAACAGAGTCTGTGTTTAAATGATTTATTCTATGTTTAACGTTTTAAAATCTTTATCGTTTTGAAAACGTTGTTGACATTGTTTGACGTTAAACATAGAACAAAATATTTAAACACGGATACTTTGTTTACGGCTCGTATTGGCTCTTTTTATTTAATAAATAAACAAACGTTTCAATTTTGTAGTTTGTGTTCGTGTAGGTACTCTATTTTCAGTTGATGAAAAATATTTTGTGGATGTCGGGGTTTGTGAAAAAACGTCAGAATCGAGCGACTGTAGAGAAATATTTGTAGGTGTCGGCGTCCGAGAAGGAACACATAAGGAAGTCTGTGGAGAATTGTTGCTGGCTGAAATCTGTGTGTGAAGCGCTTTCGAAGGTCCAGCTATAGCATTACTTTTGTGTTGCTCATTTTCTGTGTCAAATGAAGTGACTACTTCATTCTTAGCACTGGCATCTGATAATGAACTTACTATCCTAAAATTTATTAATGAATGGATCACACATGTGACATACTCTGTTCAATTTCTTACCAAACAATAAAAGTGATGTACATGTGAATGTTAAAGAATAAGAACTTACTGTCGTGTTTGCAATGATTCGTTCAGGAATCTCATAAGCTCATAATATTGAAACCTCGAGTTATTATTGGTTTTAGTAGCAGTAGCTGCCGATCCACTGGGTATGTATGCTCGAATCTTCTTGCGAGCTTTTATATAATTATCTCACAGATACTTCTATCGAGCTTTAGCTTTCTCTGGACTGAGAAATCCTTGATAAATAATATACTTTGATTTTAAAACTTATTTATTATATGATAAGAAAAATAAAAGAAAAGTCCTTTTAGATAGTAAAATGTACCTTGTAATATATTCGAAACTTTCATCTATAATGCATTTTTGCGCAACATAGTTCTCTCTGAAGCAGGTATACAAGAATCATACAGCCCACGTTTGCTTCTAACTGCTTCGATTAATAGTTCATCCAAATTTTCTTTTCTGTCAACCATTAGATTTTTTTTAACTGTTAAGTATTATATACATAAGTACTTCATTTATTTAATGGAACGAAGCGAACTTAAAAAGTCACATATGTATTGTCACGACATGATTTTCGTCAATTCTAATGTGGTCTACTTCTTCAATATAATGTTTAAAGCAGTCATGATCAACAAAGTTTGAAACTAAAAAGCCATCCGCAGTATNCACATTTATGCTGTATTAAAAAAAAAAAAATGAAAGTAAAAATGTATAAGCTGCAGCAGAGTGCTAAAACTAATCCAGACATGCAAATAACAGATAATACTAATTATTAGGCATAACCTTAAAATTATCTTGTACTGTGCAAGCAATGTACCGAATTATGTTCAAGTATCAAATATATTATTTTTAGAAACTTTATATAGAATGTTTTAGAACTTGTTACCTTACCCGAATTTGATCCATTTTTTCTAATTTTCGTGAGTCAAATTACATTACAATACTTGGTGATCGCACGTACACACACATCACTAATACATATGCATTACCGATTTACGTGAAAAATTGGATTTGGCGTATCGGCAAAAGCGTAAAATGCGTTAAATAACTAAGCGGATATGCATATAGTAGATGAAACGATTTGATTGGCTGACGGAATTTGGCGCAAGTTACGCTTACGCAAGTTACGCCGCATGTAAAGGCAGCCTTAGGGTTGCCACTTACTCTCACCATCTGCTTTTCACCAATCAACGTTCGGTGTCAAAGCGCCGGTGTCTGCATGAGGATCCAGTCTAACCAATTTCTGCGGACCAATAGCAAGCGCTGGCTTCACTCCCGAAATCACGGTTGCCCAAGTTCCGAGTGGTGCACATGTTTTACTTCGATGAAAGTGTTTTTTCTGTAAAGAATTAATTTATAGTGCTGCAAAATGGGTAAAGCGAAGAAGACCAAAGTATCGAAAGGTGAGACGAAAATAGGTTTGGCAGAACAAATAGAATCCGATAAGACAGTGAAACCCAAGAACAGACAGAAGATCCGGTTTCGAGCCGACGAGGAAGAGGTTAGTTCTCGTATCTATTTTCGTTCACTTGTGTTATTTTGTTCTCGGAGTTAAATCAGAATTTCATGAGACACAAAAAGAGAATTATTTTACTTTATTCTCTCATTAGTTTACACGGCCGTTTTTCTTTTGTAGTACGTGGCGCCTGGTCTAACGAAGAAGATTTTGACACAAGCCAGACGACAGCAGCAAGAGATCGAGGAGGAAATCGGTCTCAGTATTCCAAAAGGCGTCAAGAAACCGACGCTTAAACTAGGCGCCGATCTGAGCGACGAGGAAGATCAACTCAGCAGCGATGACGAACCGGTGGAGAGTGTACACTACTACGAGGACGTTCAGATCAACGAGGAGGACGAGCGAGCATTGGAGATGTTCATGTCTAGAAATCCCGTGCCCACGAGAACGCTGGCCGACATAATAATGAAGAAATTGACAGAGAACGAGACGGAGATGGACACGCAATATTCGGACATCAGCAATTTTCAAGTGAAAGATCTGGATCCGCGAGTGAAGGCAATGTACGAGGGTGTCAGAGACATTTTGGCGAAGTATCGCAGCGGTAAAATGCCGAAAGCGTTCAAAATCGTTCCAACTCTGAAAAATTGGGAACACATACTTTACATCACGGAACCGCGAAACTGGTCCGCCGCCGCGATGTATCAGGCCACAAGAATATTCGCCTCGAATCTGAAGGAGAACATGGCTCAGAAGTTCTACAATCTTGTCCTGTTGCCACGCATCAGAGACGATCTGGCGGAATACAAACGGCTAAACTTTCATCTGTATCAAGCGCTGAGAAAGGCGCTGTTCAAACCAGCAGGTTTCATGAAGGGAATTTTGCTGCCGCTTCTGGAATCCGGCACGTGTTCGCTCAGAGAAGCCGTCATTATTGGATCCGTAATCGCAAAGAACTCCATACCGATGCTGCACTCGTCGGCTGCTATACTGAAGATCGCGGAGATGGAGTACACGGGAGCGAACAGCATCTTTCTCAGGATATTTCTGGATAAGAAATACGCGCTTCCCTACCGAGTAGTCGACGGAGTGGTGTTTCATTTTCTCAGGTAAGATGAAGTCACGATAATACGTAAGAGAGAGAGAGAGAGAGAGAGAAAAAAAATAGAAGTATATTGCAATGCTGTTGTAATAAACGTTTCGTCAGGTTCGAAAGAGACAAGAGAGAGTTACCGGTACTGTGGCATCAGGCTCTTCTGACTTTTGTGCAGCGATACAAGAGCGACATCAGTTCCGAACAGAAGGACGCTCTGCTGGAACTGCTGAAGAAACAATCCCATCACACGATCACTCCCGAGATTAGAAGAGAATTGCAACACGCTAAGTGTAGAGACATAGAGATGCCGGTATATTTGTAAATAATACAATAAAAAAAGAAAAAAAAAAGATTTTCTTGTTAAAGAAAAATACAAAACTTGGGGATGTGATAACGCGTCGAGAGAAATTACTCAGAAACTTGTGGTGTAAAAATAGATACATACTATATTTGGTTTTATCATGTTCTCGAACTGGAGATTTCTCTCACAAGTTATGATCACATATCTCTGTTTTGTTTTGTTTTTACAACAATATGGTGCGTCGCGCGACAATACACGCATTTATATACACGTTACATTCGCATCTGACAAGTCGTAAGAGTGTTTTTTTTTTTTTTAAATAACACGTAATATACTTACACGTACAAATAGGAATGAAAACACTGCTCGCACGCAGTTTTATAAACTTACTTATTTGCACATACTATAGTATTAAATAATTAATAAGTAATAGTATTAAAATATTTAAAAATTAATAAATTTACGATGCTATAGTATTAAAACAATAAATACACAGCGCAACTTGAGGAAAGTAACGAGCAGTCTGCGATTTGCGAACTATTCGTCCAACAATTGTGTGCAAATTGTTATATGTACATATATATGTCAGTTTTATATTTCTATGTTGGTTTTTAAATCTAGAGTCTTTAAATCTCTCTGCTTTATGCTCGCGTATTCCCCGCTTAGGCCGATGCGCGGGGAATCTCCCAAAGGAATTGTCTTCGTCATTCCTTGCTCGGACAAGTAAACGTTCGTCTTGATTAGAGCTTCGGTTGTTGTGCTCGTGGTTGTCTGTTTCTCGATCTCCTTTTCCACCTTGGACGTCTTCGAATTGTCCTTCGAACAGATCTCCGCGTCGTTAACGTTCTTCGCCAAAGATTCGAACGTCTCCGGCGGACGATCGATTCTCGTGTCGTTCGCTAAGTCCGCGTCTCGTTTCTCGCGCTCGTTTTTCTCCAGGATATCTCTGCGTATAGCGAGAATCATCGGTTCGCTCTTGTTCGACGACGATTGTTCGATCGCGGTCTTGTCCGCTTTCGATTGGTTTGTCATCTTCAGCGCGATCGGCACCGAGTATCGGTCGTCGTGTTCTTTATCCGACGCTCCAACAACCTTGTTTACGATCTCCTCTTTCTTGTCGGTCTCTTTAGCGAGTTCTTCCTCTGCCACGGATCGGCGCAGGGCTCCCTTCGACAGCACGTTCAAGATCGGACCTTTCATGTTTACCGAATTATTGAATTCGACTTGTTCTATCTTCTCCTCGTCTCGTTTCTCGTTTCGCAACGGCGCCACCTGTTCGAACGCTCCGCGATCAGTGATTTTCTCCATGACGGGTGATTTAGCCGGCGCGTCTTTCGAGATTTTTCGCGATCCCTCGATATTCGCATCGTGAGACATCTTTCGAAGCAAATTCAAGTTCTTTTCGCTGTTTTCAGCCGCAATGTTCATTTCGTGGTTCTCGTCTCGCGACTGTTGCTTTCCACTTGACTCCGCGTTGTTAGCGATATCTTGTTCCTTCTCTTCCAAAAGTGCTTTCTTACCCTTTTCGATGTTGTCCTCGCTATTTGCTACCGTTTTCTTGCCATTTTCTCTCGGACTGTCCTTGCTCTTCGTCAAAACATCATCCGCGTTAATCCGCACCTTCTTCTCGTCCTTCGCCATTCTCTGCTTTTCCCTCTCGAGTTCTTGCTTCTGCTCCTTGATGTCGTTCAGAATCTTCTTTTGCTCCTGCATCATCTGACGTTGCTCCAACTTGTGCTTCTCCAGCGTCTTCCGCAGCTGCTCGTGCCGTTCCGCCGCTCTCGCGTTAGCGACGTCCCCGTCCGCCGCTAATTCCGATTCCTCCTTTTTTATCGCGTCCAGATCGATGAGAATGTCGTTTTTCTGCAGGTCCATCGATCGCTCCTTTTCCTCGATTATCTTTATCTCTTCCGCTTTTAACGTGACGGGCTCGTCGATTTTGGCAACTTCGGTGCTAACGGCGACTTGCGGATTTAAATTGACGACGTTTAACGTTTTAATCGTTTCAACCATTTCCTTCACTTCCGGCACAAGAGTGCCCGCTGTGATCTTGTCAGATTTATCGACGTTCAACGGCTTCTCGGTGACGATCACACGTTCGACCGGTATCGGCGGTTCCTGTCGAACGTCTTTCTCGAGAACATTTATCTCCGGTAACTTGTTGCCCTTGTCTGCAATAAGATACGGATAATTTGACTCAAGTGACTATGAAAAATCAAAGAAAAATGCACTCACGTACTTACCCTTATTAGCTCTGTGAACAAAGTCCAAGCTATCGGGAACATCGGGAATAATGTGCAAGTTCTCTTTAATTACATTAAGCGGCAAATTGTTAACCTGACCGAGCGGTTTGCTGGTTATCGTCAGTTTCGCACTCGTCGATTCCTCCATAGCGTACAAATTGGCGTAAGTGCCGAGAACCATGATCCAAACGCCGACGAATAAAATGCCCTGAAAATTGAATTGAAAATCATTACCACAGAAAAGTGAAAAACAATCATTTGCACACAGTCGTTCGTAGAAATTCGCTCCACACCTGCGCTATTAATCGTTCGTTAGTGTTTTTGGTGCTTATAGATATGAAGAACACTGCCGGGAATATCAAACAAATCATCACACCAATCGTCGATCCCACGATACCGAGAACAAACTCTATGTTCGGCACCAGAATGCCAATGACGAGGGAGATGCCGACTATCGCGATGGTGAGGCATCGAAATCTGGATTCCGGCAAGTAATTGACGGACGGCTCGTGAGTGTGCATCTGCAAATTTAATAAAAACAAAAATGTGACAAACAATCCGCTCGTGCTTTCCTACGTTTCCTATTTTTTGTATACGTACCCTGCGAAACAAAAGGGAATTCAAGCTCGCGCGACACGGAAAAATGACTAGAGGAAAACTGAACGCGACCGAAAACACAAATCCCAGCTTGATCAAATCCGACGTTATACTAGGATCGAAACTTAGCAAAATGTTTCCTGCGTGAGAAAATAATAGTGACATGATAATAATATTAGGATTGTGTCAATCATTGTACTAAACATTTAAAAACAGATAATTGTTGAATTACCTGTAAACGACTGGGTGCAAAATGCTATGTAACCGAACAAGCCAACGCACACGTATACGAGAGTACACATGTTCAACGCTCCGCGCACAACTTCGTTCATCTTCTCTAAAGATACATTCGGAATGGTTTCGTATATCTCAAACAGTTGTGTTTGACAGAAGAGCGCCATCGAAAATATCGGCAGGCACTGGAGAATACCATCCGGTCTCCAGTAGTTAACATCGTCAAACCAATCTCCCGCGAAAATATGGAAAGTTGACTCGCTCATTATCTGTTCATTAATTGCAAAAGAGAAATACCTTGCTTAGTTAAAGTTTATTAGCTTAAGAGATGTGTGAAACTTTCGCTTCGTGCAAATTGTAAATATTTTACACGTTTAAATGATTTGTTACCTTTAGTACAAGGCAGATATAAAAAACGATGGTGGCGGTGCAAATGCTGGCGAGACTGTCGATATTTCGAAGCAGTCCCAGTGGCAATACCAAGAAGACTCCGGTAACGACGAGCAAGCTGGTGCGAACGTTGGCTGGAGTCTTGCTTATCATCTTGCCAATTATCTGTGGTCCCAGATCGCCGACGACAACAAAGTACGCGATGCACGTGCCCAGCATAAAACCGATGATAAAAAGTTCCGCCAGAAACTTACCCATGTGTCCAAATGCATGGAATGCGAGTAGTTCGAAATTGCGTCTCCTAGATATTACGGCTGACTTGATGAGAAAGTGACAAGCCAACCTGGACAAGACGCTGCACAGAAGCAACAGCAATACAGCCAGCACGATACCGCATTGCTTGAAGCAAAAGGGCATAGCGAGAACGCTTACACCTATGATGCTGTTGGCGAGTGTCATCACGTGCGACATGTGAGGAATCATTTTGGAAATTTTCAATTTTGTATTTTTGTACAAACGTGTGCGCTTCTTTTCACATCTCTTTAGATTTCTGCAATTTCAAAATCACCTGTTATTAAAAATCAGTTTTTTTACTATAAACTGTTGATTCTTCTTGAAATCAAAACAAAAATGTTTTTTAACAAGAGGCGTAAATAAAGATAAATGTTTACTGTTTTTCACTACGGATTTCAATGACTTAATGCTCATTTGATACGTTTTTGCGCTAAACATAAGGTTCGGAGATCCAAAACTGTTACGCGTCTATGTAAAAACAAAAATTAGTAAATGACAAAAATGCTCTTAGAGGTTGGGAAATCGGTCACGTTTTACATTTCGACGACATGTCAATTTGCGCGTGGCGACAGTTGGCGAACTTGTGTTCGCGCGCGCACACAAGCTTTAAGCTAGTATTACATTTGTCGTACGACAAAGATTTTAAATATATTGATTGGCTATCAAATAGAGTTCTTTATAAAACTCTATCTGATAACCAATCAACATAACTTAAAGTCTTTATCGTACGACAAATGTAATATTAGGCTATTGCTAACTCTCACGATTTGGTCCAATCACGGGTCATATCTTCGATTGGTTACTACTGCGCGGTGTCACTATATTTCAACATGCTCGAATCTAAAGGGTCGTCTACAATGGAGAGTTTTAGACCGTAACAGTAAAAAACTGACAAATCACAATCGATTATTCTTCTGTACTTTGCCTGTGATTGGTCAATTTTTACTGTTTTTTACTGTTACGGCCTACAACTCTCCATTGTAGACGGCTCTTAACTTTTACCGCTGTTTGGCGGGCGGTAAATAGTGTCGTGTTTTGTTTGGTGTGTGCATACGAGTGTGACAACGTGCTGTTTAAAATACTGTATTGTTTAGTAGTAATATTTGTATGCATAATAATGGAAGTGGATGGCGAGTCGACACCTGTTCAAGATAATAATATGTGAGTGTTCACGAATATAAAATATTCCTTTTGTTATGAAATAAGAAAATATAATAGTCCACATTAAGCTGCACATTATAATTTAAATGTTTCTTATTGCAGAATATCTGTAACAGATTCAGTATGGAAATTTATCAACAATCCTATAATATCAATTTTTTCTGACTTAGAAAATTCTGCAACAGAACAAATGCTTTGTTCACTCTTAGAATCTTTGTTGAAAAGATCTTCTACTTTGACTAGTGTAATAATCCCACCGTTCAATAATGGTCCAGCAGATGAGACTCTACAACAACAATATGCAGGTGATATTTCTCTATATATCAATGTGAAATGTGTGATATTTATTTTAAATATTTTCTATTTCAAGAATAAGAAAGATTGGATATGAGGTGGCAGATAGATAATTGTAATATACCAGAATGTAAGATTTAAAGTTAAAAATTTATTGTTTTGGCATTTTAACAAATATATAAGTTTAAAACTTTTCCTAATCTTTCTTATTTTTAGGTTATTATTTAATAATGTATATAATATAGAGTTTATATATTTTATAATATATATTATCATTGTGTTTCTTCTGTGTGACTAGCATTTACAACATGGCTATTTGGCACAATGTTTTATTTAATATGTACACCACCAAGCAACATGGTGTTATCAAATAGCATTGAAGTACAAGCTTGTATGCTCAGAATACTCTCAAGGCATCATATATCAATGTTTGAGACAATTAGTTCAGAGTATTTAAATATACTTGATGGTATGTAACAATAAACTTTGAAATAGTAGATTCTGTTTTTACAAAACCAAATTTTTTTTAAACAGAGACATTGGAGTTTTATGTAAATACTGCAAAAACGGAAGAAATGACCATCTCAAAGTTTTACACAGAGAAGGATATTATACCAAATTTGGACTTGACACCATTTTCTGCAAAAATCAAAGCATCAAATGCATCTTTAGTACAAATATCCTTGTTAAAAGTATTTATTTTTTATTTTGAAATAAAGTTTACACAGCACATATATTATTTTATTTTTAATATAATAATATTTTACTGTGCATATTGACAGATGATTACAAAAGCTGGTGTTCTAGCTTGGAATGAAGAAAAATTATGGAATCAAACAATAGCAACAATTGTTAAGTCTTCTCCAGATGTAAAGATTGAAGCATTGCAACTATGTACAAAAATAATAGAAGACAATAGTATTAATGATCGTGTATGTGCTTAAAAGTTAAAAGTGAAACTTATATATTAAGTACACAAATTTATAGTTTTTGTAAAGAACTAATATAATATGTATTTTATAGGAATTTATGGTCATAATTACACACAGTCTAGAAATAGTAAAGAGTCTTCCGAGCTGGATTAATTCAAATCAGTTATCACCATGTTTGTTGTCTCAGTTTGCAGAAACATTGACGCGTTTAATACAATTATTGCCCATTTCGCATAATGTTGCAGAATTATGTTTTCAAGTGATTGAACTTGTAGCTTCTGAATTCAGTAGTGAGTATTTCTTCTTGACTTTGCACTGTTTTTTTTTAACATTTTGCTCAAGTTGTTACTTTTTTCAGCATATCATGCAATATTTGAGACAATACACAAACTAATTAAAGCAACATGTTATAAAATTGGACAATACTTAATTAAAGAACCAAGATCCTGTAATGTTTCAGAAGCGAAAAAGTTATTGGCTTATTTCGATCATTATCCAGTTTGTATCACTAAAATCGTATTTTATAAGTTGTACTTCTTATGTGTGTGTAGTAAAAGTAACTTGTTGTTTATTTTAGGCCATTATTGACATTTTCATGCAATTTGTTTTTATCGATATCAGACGAATTGTTTTATCGGAAGCAACTGTTCTTGCAACAAAAATTAGCGAGCCATGGAAATTACTAAGAAAAAAATTGATGAGTCTCATGCAAATTGAACAATTTACAGAAGTATTACATATTCTTAAAGCGTCATCCTTACTGCAATCGTGGCTAAAAAAACAGAATATACAAGTAAATCTGTACGAAAATGACTTGAACATTATATTGAGACTTTTTATGCAAAAGTTGAGTTCTGACGAATGTGGTGAAACACGAAAGATCATTTTTCATAATTTAACGCATTTAATTGTTCACAATGAGTCGAATAAAGTGTTATTACAATCGATATTAGCTTTGCCATTTACTCAAGATTTCAAAGGCTCTATGGACATCAATGAGAAAATGGTGCAAAATGCAAAATCTCTCGATGTCGAAACAATGTCGAAGTGTCTTGAAGCTGTATGTGTTTATGGCACTGGAAAAGAGATATTGAAGTTATTACGTGCATGTATATTAAATAACGAAACACAAATAGCTGTTGCGGCAGTGTCGTAAGTATTTTTTCATACTCTGTGTGACAATGTTTTTAAGGAACATTGTGACTGACTTATCGCAAAGTGATATTGTAATTCAGGAACAGTGTATTGTTACTGAACGATGTGGGCATAAAGATGGAAGATGTTAATCACTATGTTCTAAGTACTGCCTTATCTTCGACAAAACTAGAAGTACACGAAGCTCTTGCTAATGTTTTGAGTCAAATGGCTTGTGTATTAGCAGGAACAGGAAGAATTATCAGGTATGGTGATAGTATATTTATACTTGTCTATATATGACTTTTTTATTTTATTTAATTGTGTATCGACAGAGCCTAGATCAATTCGTCAAATTAACATTACTTGTCGTTACGTATGTGTAAAAGAATAAATTAATATATCTACTCTGGTTTTTTAGCGAGTCGTCAAATGAGAGAAAATGGACAATACATTGTGATTATTGTACAGAGAATATAATAGAAAATGATGAATCTAATGTTCACTGTCTTCCAAGTATCTACGATCACATCTTCAGTACATATTTCACATTACTATCATCGTCTAATGTTTCTATACGTTTGAACATGTCTAAAAATATTCTTTCTCTTTCGAATCATATAAAATCATTTAACTCAAATGAGGTAATGAAGAAATGGCTTTCTTATATATACGACAACAATGTTGAGATACGGTTGAATATTGCATCAGCAATTGGACGTTTGTTGAGTAATAAAATATCTATGGTGAAATACGACAATAAAAGTTTGCTAGATACCATACCGGACGATTTGGACGAATATGTTGATTTGGTAATTGATGTTATAGCCAATATACTCATGAATGCATTGGACAATTCCAATCATTCTTTACATGACACATTACTTGTCACCGCGAAGAATTTTATATGGTAAGAGAGTGAGAAAATTTATTTAACAATAAAATTTATAATTAAATTATAAATATGATTTCTTAATGGATATAATAAAATTGTAGTGTACCGTTATATTTGTCAGAAAGGAGAATTCTGAACGTATTTTTAATTACAATATTACATCCAAATTCATCACCAGCGGCAGTAGCGTCTGCAACAGTCGCGTACCAGGATGTAGCTGACTTTTTAAATATTTCTCCAAAGGCTTTGTATATTCGATATCGAAAGGATTTTTTAAAAGTATTAATATACATGTGCACATAATTATATATATATATATATATAGTTACATAATTTTCATTAGTAATTTATCTTGTTACAGCTTATAATGGAACGCGCGGTTTACAATTATATAGAAGTCTCATATAACATAGCAACTACGGTGCATCGAGTTGCCAAATGTATAGGCTACGAAGGATCACGTCAATTATTACGCAAAGACGGTCATTACGCAATTTGTTTTCTGATTGCCTTTATCGTTGAAGTACCAGAAGCAAATGTGCTTCTGTACGATATAGCCGAATTAATAAGCATGGACGTAAATCAAATGCTCGAAGAATATTTTCCTGTACGTAAAATTTGTTTGTTTTTTGTTACTGATTTGCTTTTAATTTTTTAATACATATTCTTTTCTTTTTGTTCTAGTACATTTGCAGTTATGCATTCTTAGAATTATCTCCATCAAATAGTACGGAATGTTTGAAGCTCACAACGAGAATGACAAAAAGTAGTCTTGCACTTCTTACAAAGCAGTCATTTATGGTAAAAAGTTTACAGGCTTACATGTTATTAAATATATTTTTATCAAAATTTTATCATGTAATGTGAAGACACACAAAATCATTGCGTATAAGCATTTCGCTTACTGTACATACATGTAAATATAGACACATACATGCCATCTTTACAGGGAATTTTTGAAGAACTTATGCTACGTTTTTATGAATCTCCCACAAAAATAACAAGTTTTTTGGAAATTATTTCGGAATATGATAGCAATCAGAGAGGAAGATTTGATAGACAGGAGCACATTGTGAGTATTTGTTTTTACAGTATAACATGTAATAATTAGCCAACATAATTTAACAATATTTTCTTAATTTTATGCGTTACATTTTACACAGGCGTCCTACTTGAATCTAAGATTACACGGAATACTTGTGAACTTCGACATAAAACTCGGCCCGAAATCGGATGAACATACACAACAATCCGCGCTTGCTTCATTGACTGTTTTAATTCGTTATATGGGTGCTTCTTACATAACTCCACTTAGATACAAAATTTTAGCTATGTTACGAACCGCGCTTGGATTCAAAAGACCTGGTTTTCCACGTTTAGTCTGCGACGCGTGGGACGCGTTTATTCACAAGTACGTTGAAATTAATTTGTTAAGCTGATGTACTAAGTGTAGTACGTGGAAAATAGTGGAATTGTATATTTTAAAATATATAATATCCCTAAGATTCTTCTACAATCGGTTTTCAGTATAGCAATTGAGGATCTGGGATCACTGTTCCCAACAATATGCGTATCACTGATACCGTTGCAGAATATGTTTCCAAAAAAAGTCAACAGCATGTTGGAATTTCTAATTGTGCAAAACAGTGGAGAGCACATTTCGGAGTTATTTTTCATTGACGATATCAAAGTTCCTGACCACATATCTGCTATAGTCAAGGCGCACATCTTGCAAGCCAAGTAATTTATACAATCCACATTTAATATCAATCTTTTCGCGCGAATACATCATTAGAGTCTTTTTTTCAATATTTAGACCGGAAGGATTCAATGCCAACTTGAAGTTATGGTTAAAGCGAATCACTCACGAAACCGGCGAGGTGCGAATCAGGGCTCTGAAACATTTGCAAACATTTCTAGAAAAACATCGTAGTGAACTTAATAGAATGATACTAAGTGAAACTGATGTCCATCCGCTAATCGTTGAAGTATGTTTGTATTGTTACTAATAACATTTTCGACCGGAGCGATTAAATTCAATCCGGTCGACAATGCTATTACATAATTCTATACATATCCCAAGTGTATACATAGTTATGTTGTTGTTAATACATATTTATATATTTGCTTTAAAGTTGCTAGACACTCTGCTAATTGGGTGTCAAGATAAAGATGAGTCTATTCGCTTATGTTACGGAGAATGTCTCGGGGAATTGGGAGCGATCGAACCGAGTCTTCTTCCGCGAA
Source organism: Pseudomyrmex gracilis (assembly GCF_002006095.1). Taxonomy (NCBI): domain Eukaryota; kingdom Metazoa; phylum Arthropoda; class Insecta; order Hymenoptera; family Formicidae; genus Pseudomyrmex; species Pseudomyrmex gracilis. Next base: position 33,362 of record NW_018021404.1, on the reverse strand, counting down.
GAATCATTTCTAGGGGTAACGTTTTAATATTTTGCATTTTTATGCGCCCCCACTGCAGTTCTCAATATTTTTTTCTCTCTCTCGTTTTCGAAATTATTTGAAAATTTGTGTTTGCCATTACAGATGACAGCAAATTTATATCAGACATGAATGAGGAGTTCGCATGTGCTTTACTTTCCGAACACGTACGGGCTTTTCAAATGCAAAAAGATAGTCAAAGTATGGATTGCTTCTCACTTGCTATACAGGTATATACGATTTTGTGTGGAGAGTAACGCGCGATAAATGTGCGATTTTATAATAAATTTGCAAACATATCGAATGTGATCTCATTTGAATGACACTTTCGACAATTTTAGGAAATATTAAGGGCGTACGAAATCTCGCCACAAGGTCGAAATAACGTATTGTGGAATAATTTGCCACTCACAACGCAACAAATTATTACGCCTTTCTTAACGTCACATTACAAGATAGCAGCTGTTTGTGATGATAATGAATTTCCGCATCCTGTTTACGGGTATGTTTTTATAAATGATAAATTTGACTTAACAATTATTTGTTCATTTATTCGCGTTATTACACTTTGTATCGATTATTTTTTTCACACAAGTGAATTTGTACAGTTCTGAAGCAGGTTCTTCAGTTGAAAGCTGGGCTTACAATTGGCTGTGCAGTATGTCTAGTGCTGTATATGACATAACACTTAGTAATGTATTGCAAGCGTGCAAATTTGCATTTAAACGGGACATAAAAACATTAATATTTTGTCTGCCGTATATCGTGTGTAAGTTCAATCGACGTAAACAATAATTATGTTTTACACTTATATGTATGTGCTATATACTTTGTTTTTTATTGTGACCCAGCATATATAATTGCGAATAATAGAGAAGAAGAGCATATTAAACTTAGAGAGGAAATGTTAGCTGTAATTAACGTTAGAGAGAAGCCTGTATTGGATTCTGAACTTTTGCGCCATCAACCTCTCCGGTACGGACAGAGTGTAAAGGCCGATGACAATCGTATCTCGGAAGAAACTAGGCGCACGCGTTGCTCACGGGTGAGCGACAAAGTCTTTTTCTGACATTTTTACGCGCATTTTAAAACTATATTGTTGACAATATTTTTGCAAACAGGTTGTTTTCTGTATATTGGATCATTTGCAAAGATGGCTCAGAGAACAAAGATTATTCCAAGATGAAAAATATAGAGCAATAAAAAGTACGTGATTAGAGTAAGAAATATCTGCTCTATTATGCACTTTAATATTTCCCTATATGGAGTAACTGTACTGCGTTATTTTATTATTTTCAGAATTTTGTGCAACGTTGGACAGTCTAATTGTGTCGCAAGGGTGTTACTATACTCGGGAATATCATCGGGCGTTGATGTATTTAGAACACCATATGGCGTCTAGTAACAAAGGATTGTCCGAGTCGACAGAAAGTGGCTTACTTGCTGTATGTTACATTCTTTTACGTGATATGTGATTTTTTTCTCTCTCAAAAACAGGTGATACTTTTGTTACAGAAAATTTACGCGCAACTTGATGAGCCTGATGGAGTATCCGGCATCTTGGTGACTCAAGATCAGTCTCCCACCCTGCAACAACTGGTTTTGGCTCATGAAGTAAATGGCCAGCTTCAGGTACAAAATTTATTTTATTTAGTTTTTTTAATATCACTTTATTTATTTTGTATATACTAATATACCTGACTGTCAACTTTAGGATGCAGCTACGTGTTACGAAAGACTCGCACAGAAAAAAGACTCGAAACATACATACCTGCAAGGTATGATTCAGTGCTATCTTGGCCTAGATCAACCATTCACTGCTATGCACATTACCCAAGGCTTGTTGAGCAGCAGGTAAATATTGTTGTAATAATAATATCTTAAATATAAGACTAGAAACCGATCTAGAGTTATAAACTCGAGCATTTTTCTATAATTGTTCTATAGGCCAGAACTAGAGCCTCTCATAACAGAGCGCGAACTCTTTTGGAGACTCGCTCACTTTTCTCGTTTTGAGGAAACTTTACAAAGAAATATAAATCATACGCTCTTAGACGATCTGACAAAAGGAATTAAACCGGACTTGTTATCGTTAAAGAAAAATCTAGTATCATTACTGGAGGATGCTTCTCGACCAGGAGCTTATCAACAAAGTTACTCGTACATCATGAAGTGAGTTTCAAGCAGAGTTATTCTTTTTAAATTTATATATAATTTTCTTATATTGTATTTTTGTATCTTTTTTTTCAGATTGCATATATTGAATGAATTTGATAAAGCAGCTTTGTTGATGTTAAACAATATAGACGGCTTTTCGTTATTGTTAGAAGAATGGGACAAACGGGGACAGTTATTGAGGACATCTCGTGGAGTAGAATTTGTTCTTAGTATGCGCCGAGCTGCTTTGGATTTGGCTGTACAATTGCAACAAAATACTCGTAATACAGAAAATTCAATGCTTAGGCAAGAAATTGGTAAAATTTGGTTGAAGAGTGCCAAAATCGCTAGAAAGTACGTGAGATCTCTTTCTCTGTCTCTTCCTCTCTCTTTCTATTATATATTTGTTAGAGTCTATACTCTGTATAGATTTTGATTAACGTATTACACATCTGATTTCCTTTATGTTAAGTAAACTGTTTCTTATAGGGCTGGCTTGCATCAACAAGCATACATGCATATTTTATCAGCCAGTGATTCGTGCCCACCGCAATCGTTATATATAGAACAGGCACAGTTATATTGGCAGAAAGGTTCTCAAGAAGACGCTTTTACCACTTTAAATCGCTGTTTCTCTAATTATTTTCAACCAGCGCAGTATTACAAACAATTGCCTCCCGGTGAATGTAATGAGGAAAGAAAACAATATGCGAAGGTCTGTAACGCTAAAATCTAACGTTGAAGATTTTTAATCACCAAAAAATTTATATTTGTAGGTGTTTTATGCTTTTATTTCAGGCAAAACTTCTCTTTGCAAAGTACAACGATGAAACTATTAACGTCGATACAGACGGTTGCATCGCTAACTATAAAGAAGCAATAGAAGTGTGGAGAGGATGGGAAAAAACTTGGGTGGCGTGCGCTGATTATTACGATACCATCATTGAGAGACTGTCCGAAGACGACAAAGATAGAAATAAACAGTAAATTTCATTTGATACAATTTAATTTCATATTTCATGCAAATGTGTAAAAAATTTATGTATGTTTATATACGCACAAGTAAAAACACTGTATGTAATATTTATCACATTACCAGAGATCTACAAGTGCATATAATGAATTTTTATGGCAAATCGCTTCTATTTGGCTGCAAGTACATTCATCATTCGATGCCCAAGATGTTGACCGTCTGGTTGGACGTTGCTTCTCGCGCGACAAATACATCCGATCCTCCAGATGTGGTCAGACTTCGCCAGGACCGTCTGTCAAAGATGACTCAGATTATGGGTATCTGTCTGTGAGTTAATTGTGAAAAAAAAAATCGATTCTTGTAAGACTAATGGATTTTCTTTATGCGTTGCAGATGTTTATTATCACAAATTGCCGGTTTTCATGTGGTTAACAGCGTTCAGCCAACTTGTATCGAGAATATGTCATCCGTCTCAGCAAGTGCAGACCACTCTTCGCACAATTCTAGTAAAATTGATATCAGTATATCCTCAGCATAGCTTATGGATGATGGCGTCGGTTTTTAATGTACGTATTATAAAATAGTATATATTTTTCTCTGCAGTTTTTTTTTTTTTTTTTTCTACATATGAGAAATGTTTTCTATTTTCAATTTAGTCTTCGGATCCGACGCGGCTGCAACGATGTCAAGAAATCTTAAACCACGCGCAATTAAAAACACCGGATATGTCCAAACTTATCAAAGATTTTCACAGATTATGGGAAAAATTGATCGAACTATCGAATAAAGTAATATCGGAAGTAAGTTTATTGTTCAATTATATTTTATACAACGTACACGCACAACTAATTTTATATAAAAAAAATAATATTACTATATTGTTTTCTTTCTTATTTTTTTGTAGCAAGGAGTAATAAATACGTCAATAAATAATTTGTGTAAATATTTACCAAGATTACTCGCAAGTAAAGACTTCAGTCAAATCATGATGCCGACAAAAGGATTTAGGCAACTACATCTCCCGTCCAAGAACGCTTCGGTCGAAAATCACAATCCATTTTTAACGTATATATATTGCAAAATTCTTACTACATTATCTCTTTTAGCAGCATAGAATATGTGTGTTATGTTTAATAGGAAATGGGTGCATATAACAAAAATAGAAGACGACGTCTTGGTACTGTCGTCACTTCAACGGCCACGAAGAATCGCATTCAGAGGTTCAGACGGCAAAGAGTATCTTTTCATGTGCAAGCCGAAGGATGATTTGCGTAAAGATTTCCGACTGATGGAATTTAACGATATTGTAAATAAATATCTTCAAAATGATCCAGAATCACGACAAAGAAGACTTTACATACGAACATATGTAAGAACGTATAAAGCACTCATATTTGAAGTTTTTTACTCATATTTGAGTAAATTATTGACAATCTCCCATCTCGATTCGCAGAGTGTGGCGCCACTGAACGAAGAATGCGGCTTGATAGAATGGGTGCCGAATTTGGTCGGTTTTCGACCCACCATTTTAAATCTATACAAAGAGAGAGGTATTTTGCCATTGCCTAGGGAACTTAAAACTATGATATGTCGTAAGTTGATAATAGAATGCTTATAAATGTGTGTGTACATTTAACATGTAAACTTTTCAAACAAAAATGTTAATCTTATCTCTAAAATTTTTTATCAGTGCAAAAGGATCCGTTAGAAAAGAAAAGAAAAATATTTGTAGAAAAATTATTGCCACGACATCCTCCAATATTCGGTGATTGGTTTCGCATTATGTTTCCTGATCCATATGGGTGGTATGTATCAATAGCACGCACATACGTACATATTACGCGTTACACTTCCAACAATGTTCTTCTAGGTATGAGGCTCGCACAGCATACATTAGAACAACCGCTGTTATGTCCATGGTCGGATATATACTTGGACTTGGCGATCGTCACGGAGAAAATATATTATTCGATTCCAAATGTGGTGATTGCGTACACGTTGATTTCAATTGCTTGTTCAATAGGGTAAACAAGTACAACTCGCACTAATTACCATAATTAGTAATTATGATGTACATCACGTAATTAAATATATTTTACATTTTTAGGGTGAACTTTTCGATTGGCCCGAACGAGTACCGTTTCGACTGACACATAACATGATAGACGCCATGGGTCCCTTAAAAATCGAAGGTCCTTTCAGACGTGCCTGTCAAATTACTATGCGAGTACTTCGGCAGGAATCGAGCACATTGCTGAGCGTACTCAGACCTTTCGTCTACGATCCGCTTGTCAGTTGGAATAAAGAAGAGATCAAGAATCAAAACAGGAATCAAAGAGGGGTTGATGCTGCCGAAAAAACAAATGAAAAAGTATAACAATCATAATTAATTAGATAATATTTTTTTTTACACAACATACGCGCGCACAGTTGTTATTTAGCGGTTGACGACCGCGCGGACTTCTGTTACAATTTCAATTTACTGAAAAGAAATCTTATATAAATAATCTATCTATTTATTTTATTTCAGGCCGTAGAACACATAAAGAACATCGAGCAACGATTGAAAGGCTTGATTCGATATCCCGGAAGGAAGGCAGAAAATATCGCGTTACATCTTAGCGTTGAAGGACAAACTAATTACTTGATTTTAGAAGCAACGAACATAGATAACTTGTGTCAAATGTATTATGGTTGGGGCGCATTTTTGTAATTAATATATATCATCAGAACAAGTTGTCGTACCTTTATTAAGGATTAGATAGTAGTATATACTTGGGAGAGATTGTGATATGTATATAAAAATAATGTGCTATTGTGCCAAAAAATGGCAATGTATAATTTTTAGTTTTATTATATTTTGTATTTTCTTTTTTTTTTTTAAATAAGATTACTTGCTTGATCATCTTCGATTTTACTTATAGTTGTTATTTTTTTTTATATGAGCGACTCTAAAGTAATAAGGTAGCAACACTCTAAATTAAATATAAATTAACATATGTAAATTAACATAAGAATGTTTCTTTTTTTTTGTATAAAGTATTTATCACGTTTCATTAAACACACAAATTATCACTGAAAAACAAACACGCATAAGTTTTAATTGTGAATAGTAGCCGATCTTTGCACTTCACCGGAATGTCTGGCGTGATTCATCATTGATTCCACACGATTTGCCGTCTCCCGCACAACGTCCGATATTTCATCCGGCAGATGATCCAAGGTTGGTATATGAGCCGACAATCTTTTGTAAACAGAATCTCTATTGCCGTCCTTCTTGAGCCGTCTTTGCTCCTCGTACTTGAGCTGCTGCTTGAAGAATATGGCATTCTTGATGAACTCTAATGTATTCTCAAAACTCTTTTCAGCTCCCTGCATCGTTTTGATAGCGCTGACCGCGTATTCCACGTCGTAGCATCTGCCCAATAATTGTTGCTGCAACGCCAGCACCTCTACGCGTTTCTCAACCATCGGTGGCAACGCTTTTCTCACGTGTTCCTGTAGTCTATAAAAGGCGAGCGACGGCTCGTTCGCAACGATATGCATATTTTCCGATATGCGTTCCGTCGCTGCAACACAATATTTATCATGTTGACTATACATATGTGTGTGTTTAGTTAATAGTTTAGTTTACAATGTAATGTAGAGATGTCTGATGTAAAATATCACTGACCTTTTTTAACTTTTGTTTCCAGCTCCTGATCAGGTTGATATATCTTTGCGGCCATCATTTTAAAATTTAGAATAGCACTAGAATACAGTAAAAAGTGTACGAAAAAGTCTAGGCGGGCTGAAGGCACGATAAACTCGGAATAAAACTCTTTCTAGTCCATCCGTTCAAGTTCGGCACGTGCGCAACATCGTTTGACTTCAGATCTTACGGAAACAAGTGTTTTCGACATGACAAAATTACATGTCACATTTATAAATAAATTAACAATGTTTGTTAAGTAACGTCAAATAAAGTGAAAACACGTACGATTGTGGAGTCGATCAACTGTCATCATCAGCTGATCGTCGACGATTGTAACGCCATCTAGACGCTCGCAGAAAGCGCACCGGAAATACTGATGTGTAATATCATGTTTATCATCCGTGTCGAAAACGTGGCAGCGGCCTGTTGGCGCTGTTGGCACTTCTAACGTCAGAGACGTGAGTTTCTCAGTGATACGCGCGCGTGTGTGCGTGTGTCGGCTTTCGGCTGCTTTGCCGTATGGAGCGTGATTATTTGGAGCAAAACATCATCTGTGTTCGGTAAAATATTCGAGGATAGTGTCGTCGTTCTTTACACAAATGTGAGTTCAGTAGGTTTTTGATGTGTGATTCTTTACATTTATTCATGAAAGCGCGTAATTCCAACATAACCGAAGAAACGATTAACCCCAAATTACATTTTACCTGTTTGCGATTATATTTTACACGTTGGTTTCTTAAAATGCAACAATTGCTATTGTTATTTATTAATATCTGAGGGAGGACGAAATTGTTTTCTTTTCTGAGCTTAATTGTAAAAATTTTATGTAAACTAATGTGTACATTTATGTAGAAAAACAATATTATTTGTTGAGGATACAAGTCTTGAGATAAATGTTTAGGTATGTTAGTCTGCGTCGAAATTCACGCAAGGTTTGGTAGAAAAAAACTGAAGTAAATAATGTAATTTGTTTTTTCTTTAATCTCACAGAAAATGAAGTGGTGTATTTTAATTGCTGCACTTGCAGCATTATGTGTGACTGCATATGCCGAAGAAGAGGAAGAAGCTGCTAGATTATTAGTATCGAAACAAATATTAAACAAATATTTAGTAGAAAATATGGATATAGTTATTAAGGTAATCACAGAAACGATCTCTTTCATATTTAAGTTTTATTATCTATCAAAGTCTCTCTCTCTCTCTCTTTTACATCAAAAAAGAATATTTTCTTTCAATGATGCAATTTTACAGTATACTATTTACAATACTGGCAACGTAGCTGCTCTGGAAGTTGAGATCACAGATAACTCATTCCATCCGGACCACTTTACACATGTAAGCGGTGAATTGAATGCCCGGATCGATCGTGTACCACCTTATACCAACGTGAGCCACACAGTGGTTGTAAGACCACGCAAGTACGGATATTTCAACTTTACCTCTGCTGAAGTTCTGTATCGCCGAAAGGAAGATGCTCCCAGACTACAAGTAGCCGTAAGCAGCGAGCCTGGCGAAGGACTAATTGTTTCATACAGGGAGTATGACAAACAGTTTTCGTCTCATGTGGTAAGTCTACAAACAAAAACAATGCAAAAAGTATATTAGTGATTTAGAAAAAAAAAAGAAATTAACTCATCTGTGAGTTAATGTGAATATGTGAGAAATATAATATTATATATTTAATAATATCATATATCACTATTATAAGTGAGAAAAAAATAAATGTGGCATTACAAGACTGATGTAATTGCATTGTTCCACAGGTCGATTGGGCCGCGTTTGCCGTGATGACTCTACCTTCTTTACTCCTTCCATTTGCGCTGTGGTATTCGAGTAAACGCAAATACGAGAAACTTTTGAAAACCACGAAAAAGCATTAACTTGCTTTTTCTCTAAATGTTAAAATTTTTTTCAAGAATTGTTAGCTTCACTTTATACATTTCCTATGTCATTGAGAAACAAATGTTCAACTACGTACATTTACTTTTGTAATAAATATTATTTATGACAATTACATGATTGTTTATTTCACTGCCTTTGTCAGATTCTGCCGCTGCCCTCCTCCGTGACCAGAGCTTTCGCTCTCTACTCAATTTGAGAGGATTTACTCCCCCTCTTATGGCGAAAGAGAAGGCTATACCTCTCTCTCTCTCTCGCCACCATATTAGACCACGTGTAATGAGGAACGTGGGTACATCCGCTCACGCTCCCCGAGTGGCTCAGCGAGGCCCTCCCAGGCCTAAATACATTTATACAACATATATATGTAATTTTTTATCACAGTTTTATTAAGTAATATAAAAAAATCCTCGTTAACATATATACATATGTTTTATTTAGAATGCCTACTTAAAACTGTCAAAAATCTTAGAAAGAAAGAGAGGGAGAGAAGATTAACGAAATAAACTACAATTTAAAAAAAGTTACAAGAACTTCTTACTACTTTTTGGTTTATGTGTTGGCACAGAGTGAAAGAGAAAGATCTGTATTTTCTTTGTTTTTTCAATTTCATTACACAAATTTATTTCTCTCTCCTCTCTTCTCTCTAAAATCTAGATCAGATTCTCTAATTTTTTCGGTACAAAAAAGTGAATTATTTCTAACAATTCTAGATTTTACGGAGAGAAAATTAACACTCTGCATATCATACACGTTCTTACATGAATAATAAACGTAAGTCTTGACTGCCACATAGTTTGTATAAATAAACAAAAATATAAAACTTTATGATTAATAACTATGTACAACATTATGAAAATACATACTGTTATGTACATACGTAACAGACAAGTCTGTACAGCCATGTCAACAGAAAATTTGTACAATTTATATTTCGTATACACGCATATAATTATCAAAAATCATATAACGTAGAACGACATATGTACAATGTAGACGTTACGTAATAATTCATGAAATAATCACAGAGATTCGAATTTCTTTCTGTTAAAACAAACCTTTTTGTGTGATTTTTAAACGTAAAAAGTACAAATGTAAGCAAGAGAGGGTTTTAAGGCACAACTTTGCAAAGATTTATGTATTTATCGTGAATAAAATTAAATTTCTCACGATAATAATTGTGTTATTTAAATTTTGCGTAAATCGAATTTGTATATGTATATATTATCGGGAAAAAAAAACTCACGAGAAGTTGCGTACTTCATATTTAAAGAAAACAACTAAAAACTTTTTAATATCCGAGTAAATGTTACTCCTTCTCAAATGTTTGTAAATTATTAGTCTCTGTCATTATTTTTCCGAGATCACTCACTTTTCTTTATATTCTATTCTATTTTCTCAAATTCTCTTCTTCTAAGATAAGGCGTGCCGAAACTTCGCGGGTCACCGTAAACCGATGTTTCAAAGGCGGAAAACGGTTTCAATGGTGAAAGTGAGGTCCGAAGTGGACTGGAGCTAGGGGTCGTGGTACTTGTTGTTGTACAAGGCCCGATTGACTTCCTCAACATCGGCGGAGATTTGTCGACTGTAACAAGGTACGTCATTGTTACGACAATTTTGTGTTTATGTAATTCGCATTGACAAAAAACCGGCACCTACCAAAAACGCTTTTGTTTCTGATTGTTAAATCACCTTTCGCCACGCAATGTTTCCATCCTAGCAAACGCAGAAAAAATATTAAAAATTTCTTTTTTTTTTTTTCTATCAAGAATAACACAGGAAACGTCTTACCGTAAAATATTGCAATTGCAATGGAGAGAAGCATTCCGAATGTATATCTCCGAAAGTACATGTAGTTGACCACTTCTTCCACTCCAGACACGGGAGTAAGATGAGAACTGTATCTTGACGACACACGTATGTGAAGCTAAAAGGAAATACAGGTATGACATAATGACATTTACTAAACACACATGAGCGAGCTTGAGTACAAGCGCGAACTTACAGATATATTTTGCTTGGTCAAGTCATTCACAACAAACAATTTTTGTCCCAGAACCTCATTCTGATCATTCATTAAGCGCAGTTTATATTGCATCGAGGATTTCGAAACGTATTGTTGCGAACTAACGACTACTCCGCTTGGTACATCAATCTGATAAAAGAAAGAGAGAATGTATGTGTGTACGTGTAATATACGCAGTAATATTTTATAAAAAAAAAAAAAAAAAAAAAATTGAATCAATGTGGCTTACGGTAAGATGCTCCAACACCAATGGCAGTCCGTGTACAACAAAAGTTGACGACAACGATGATCCACCGTAACTTTGGCCGGGGGCAAATACGATCTCCTTGACGCCAACGTACACAGGTGGCAAGTAAGCAAGTTCCAACGTTGCCGATTCAATATCTCGGCTCTGAGCACTGATTTGAATGCGACTTTCCAACACACTAGTGTCCATAGTTGGAAAACTTATCGGTATGATGTCGCAGTAATAAAAACCAGTCACGATATCGAATCGCGGCTTTACGAGAAACAGATCTTTTATGTTGACGGACGAAATTGACGAGACAAACTGAATGTTACACGTATAGGGAAACGTGTTCAGTACGAATGACGATAACGTACGACAACCACCTAGACCTCTTGCCAGCACGTTGTTTTCCTTGATCTCTTCGTTTTTGCTCTTGAGTACGAGTGGCACGCTAAAGATTTCCGTGCCAGTTATATTCTTTCCTCTCAGGGGAAGAACAAATACCTGTGTAAAATGTGAATCAAATTTTATATAATGACGATAGAGAAGTGCCAGAATTATGATTTTTTGAACATGAGCTGTACAAATCACTCTAAACATACGTGCTAAGTACTTACCCGTGAAATTGATAGAATATCAACTTGTATTTCGCTCAGCACGTGAGTTGCGAGACTGTGTTTTACGACGGCATGCCCGACGCTTCGCGCATTACCTATCCCCGTGATCGGATCTACCGATAATAATTCAGGTACGGAAGACTGCCAATATCCTGGATCTCCGTCGGATGAAAGTAACGGCATGGAGAAGCACACCACGTCGCCGACAGTTAGGGTTGTTTTCGTCGGGAACACGATATCACCGATCATCATGTGAACGTAATCGAACAATCCATATTTTTCACTGAAAATTTTCACAACCAGCTCGCCGTTCTCCAGAAACCTGGCGGTGACGGTGTTATCGGAGCTCGTGACGAACGACGTTAAATCGGCACGATTCACCATAGTTTTGACAGTAGCCTCAGAAGCGTGAAACTTATTTCCAACATTGTCGTAATAATTGACAGTGTAATCCAGTTCCATTCCTTTCGGTAACATATTCAACTCCTCGTTGTTTCGTATGCGTAGTTTGGACTTGAGAGAAAACATCATGTAGTGAATGGGCTTGACTAGAGCAACAACCGTCAACGACTGCTTCAAGTTGTACGGTTCCGTGCTCGTGACGGAGATGACAGTCTGACCGAAATTCTCGCCTGATCTCACAACTCCGTTCTTATCAACGGTCACAGGGGCAGGCAGTGAAGGATCCTTGTTGTGTGTGCTCGACGACAGAACAGTTTTGTAAGTTGTCGTGCCGTGTTTATCTCGATTTGTTTGCAACTGCAACAGAGAATTCGGCGACATCAGTATCGTCGACGATGCGTTCTCCGACAGTGTTGGATTGATCAGCCGCAGCTCCTCGAAGATCTCGATCTTTACGAACGTGGTGTACGTGATGTCGTTCTTGCCGAAACCAGACACCATGTTGCAGGGCACAGTGACATTGAGATAGATCGTCGCCACGCCCGGTTTTATAGCTCTTGCTCTGAGCGATACCTGATTCTGGTATCTAATATTGATGCCGGTGCCCTCGTACATGTTGTGCAACGTCAACAGACCGGGATCGCTCGACGACCACGAGAAACTCAGCGGCAGCTGCATGGAACCAATGATGAGGGGCGTCAGATGATCGGGAACACCGAATGCCCAGAGCGGGAACACGGCGCCCGTCTTCACTCTGCTCACCGGAGTCGAGATCTTCACCCCTCCGAGATGCAGCACGTGCACGTCGGCGCAATCCTCCGAATAGATCACCCTGCTGTTCTTGGCGTCGAGACCGACCGCGCGCACGCAGACCTTCGTACCGCCCACTGATTTTCCTTCGAGGATCCCGTTGCGATCGACGCGCAACACGTCGTCGATCTCCGACGAGAACTCGATCACAGTATTCGGCGGACCGCCGACGCTTTGTATCTGATAAATCGTCCCGATTAATATCGTCAGATTTCTCGGTTGTATTCGTAAAGGGAGAAACACTTGCACGGCGACGGTCTCGCTCCGTATCTCACGATCGCCCTTCTTCACGAAGGTCAGATGACTCTCTCCCTCGGACATGCCGTTAATCTTGTACAGTATTCGTTCGTAGGGCGCGGCACCCTGCTCGCTCGCGGGCAACTGCACGACCTCGATGTGCTCGTTGTCAACCTCCGTGCGAAAGTCCAGTGTGCCGAGAGACGGCAGCTCGATAATGTGATTGTTCGTGTCGTACAGTCTCAGAGCAGCTCTCACGCATTTTCCCTTCTCGATCTTGTTCACGGTATCCACTTCGATCGCAGCCAGCTGTTGGACCTCCACGGGCACCACCACCGATTTCGACGGCAGGCAAAGATCCTCCAACGTGATATGAAGCACGCCCGGCTGCTTCGGCGTCACGCTGATCGCTCTTCTCTCATGAACATACCCAACGTCCGCTATAACGTCCGAACTGAGAGTCAACTCGTAATAACCGGACCCCTGACTCACCTGCAGAAACAATTTCATCCTCGAATCGTTCAGAATCATCAATTTGTCGGGACTGACGAGAGTATCGTTCACCAGAGCAATGTGTATGGACGCTTCTATCAACGGAGTCTCTATTCCACCTCTTTCGTTCTCGATGGGAAACGGTGGCCACTCCGGCGTGATTCTCAGTTTGTTGAGAATGTGCTTCTGATAACCGGTTACCGTCGCGAACACCGCGAGTGTGCCGTACTGTTTCCTGAAAATAATATTCTGATAGTGATTCCTCGGCAGGATCACATTCTCATCCGTCCAGGTGTCCTCTATCATGCCAGAGGGGATTTCCACGCCACCGCTGTCCGACGGCTTCAAATTCCATTCGATGTTCAAACTCGTGATATTGTCGAACCGTCTGCCGCCCTCGTCTTTGACGGACACGGATATCTTCAAACGCTTGCCGCTGTGCGCAATTATCTTCTCCGCGTTCTGACTGATCGGACATTTTTGACTGTCCTTGAACTCCGCCCACAGATAGATGTATCTGGGTTTACCGCAGACGACGTTGATCGTTTCCGACACGCGAGTGTGCCGACAGTTCGGAAACAGAGGCACGTTCGACACCGTGTAGGTAAGCGCTGTTTCGCCCAACGCCTTGCAGATCACACGGAAGACGGTCTTGTCGAACTGTTGCTCGCTCAGCGAGTCCTCGTAATGCTCAACCTCGGCAATCTGCTCGTTCGACAGATGTATCTGTCGCGAGTAATCCTGGGACTTGTTCGCCCACGGCAACGGTCCGCCTTTGAAGACTACGTTTCTCGAGGATCCCACAGCTAGTAACGTCTCCTTGGTTTTCGGATGTATCGCCACGAGCGGCTCGTACACCGACACGGTGATATTATCCGTTAAATATCCATCGGGCATGCTAATCGCGTGATAACTCACGGTCACGTCGGACGTCCCGACGCCGCGATTATTAGTGATCGTTATCACGGTACAAGCCACACCGACCGGTTGCACGTTTCCATCGTGACTCCGCACAAAGTTCTCGTTCGACACGTGGATCTTGATATCGACGTTCTTGCAGTCACTGAACGGAATCTCCCTCACGTCGGATCCGTTGATCAGTTTTCCGAACAAAGCGACGTGCAAGTGAATCGGTTCTCCCACAGCCGCCTCTATGCTGTACTCGATGATCTTCAGCTTCGAGGGTGGCAACACGTATATCTTCGCCGTGTCTCGGTTGTACTGATTTCTCGTCATCGCGACGCTCACTTCAGTTGTGCCAGCTGACAAAATTCTGATAGCGCCGTTCTGAGAGACAGACACTATCGACGATTGTCTGCTCGACCACACGTACGACCCATCTCCGCCGTTCGCTTTTAACGTCACATCGAATCTGGACTCGTTTACGACGTCCCAAGGAACAGCCAGAACGCGAGGCTCGATTTGCACCCGTGTGTGTATCGTGAGCTCGGATTTGGTGTAAAGTTTCTGTTCGAACACGGTTTTTCTGCCGTGTTTGTCGATTATACCGTGCAACGTTGCTTCCACGAGCGTGATTCCGCATGTGATCGGCACCACGACGGCGTAAGTGCCGTTGTGCGTGATCGACTTTACGTCAAAGTATTGCTTGTTTATCATCATCGAGACTTCCACGCCTTCCCCGATGTGAAATTTATGATCTTTGTTGTCGTACAATTCGACAACGATCTCATGAGTGTGATCCAATATCAATCCCTGATTCCTGTTAGGCAAAACAGAAATAGAGATGTAAGACACTTGATGCACGTTGACTATAGCGGAAGGCAGAATAACCGGATATTCGTCGCGAACGTTTTTGTCGTGCAGAAACACTTTCGTACGACCCGTTTTGGATCCGTACGCGAAGTAGTGATCGTTATCGATCGCCAATATGTCGAAGTTCTCGGCCTCTAGATAGTATTGAGTGGAAGGCAGACTGATCTCTTCCAATCGTCCCTGACGAGTGTGCATTATCTTATACTTGAAGCTGTCGTGAGCCATTATTGTTATTTCCGGCGGGATAATGATCAAATTGGCGATGACAATTAACTCGACCTGTATCGACGGAACGTGGCTGTACTCCGGATGCGGCAGTCTGACCGACACCTTGGCCGTTCCAGTTCTAACGCCTTCTATCAAAACAATGTGACCTCTTTTTCCAACGCTGTCCAACGTAGCTACACCAACTGGCCTTTCGTACTGCGACTCCTCGTAGGTCATGAAGCGCAACACATTCGACGGCACGTGTTTGTCAGCATCGTCGATGGTCCACAAAAATTCTATACCCGCCAGAGTGGTGAATTCATTTCCTTGTTCGTCGTTAGCCCGTACCTCGAACGCTTCGGGTATATCTTCAATGTACAGTTCTCTCGTGGTGGTGATGAGGTTCAAAGAAAAAATCACATCGACTATAACGTCGCATCGCAGAAAGTGATTGGTTCTAATGTCCTCCGCCAATACAATCGCGGTGTTCCTGGTCAATTCTCTCGTTATGGTCTGAAGCAACACCGCCGACGAACACGTTCGATCGAAGTTCTCATTTATGGGAATCAGTTGTACGATATCCAACCGTGAGGACGACCTGCAAAACAATGCTAAAGTAGTTTTTCTTTTTTTTTCCTGTAACTAGACTGTTATTATATCGATGAGAAAGAGAGAGAGGTTATGATACACTTTATTCATCGATCTGATTTATCGCGACGAAAGATTCGCATTGCGCGACGCTTTATGGGATCTTGCTTACTTGCGAATTGACGAAAACGCGCGACAAGCAACGTTTTATGTCATAAAATAGACGCAATTACCATTTGTAGCAGCCGCCGTCCGTAACCTCTAGCGTGAAATTCACCGCGAAGTTGTTGAACACGGGTAACAAAACTCGGGGAACGTTCAATCTGTGCGTGGAGGCTCTCCCGTTTGCGCAAACACCTGCGATCAGGCCCAAAATCACGAGTTTTCGAAATAACATCAATTTCAACATGTTGTCCAGTTGCTCGGTCACTTTCAACCGTGACTTTAAAACGCAAAAAGACCGCCTCGCGCGAAGGCGCGATTGATATTTAAACGTAGATTCCACTTGGCGCTCGCAACAACAATCGCGAGCGCCAACTCGGAACGTACCTCAAACAGATCATGGATCTATCTAGATTGCGGAACGCAGCGTTTTGTGCGCTTGCGGTGGCGCATATCGCAGTCAGTTTTTCATCAGCAGGCGCGGCGCGATAGGTCGTGCGGTGGATACTCGTGCACACACCAACCCCGTGCTCGGTGCGCCCAGGTGTGCGTGTGTGTGTGTATGTGCGTGTCGGTGGTCGTGCGTGCCTGAGCCCCCGTGTGCTTAGGCACCACCGAGAAAGAAGGGCTTCTTCTTGGTCCGTCCCGTTTCCAAAGGGGCTCCCGCCCGCCGTCGCGATGGCGTCCGCTAAAAGAAAGCAGGACGAGAGGAATCTGAAGACGCTGCGCGAGTTGGTCTCGCAACCGGGCAACAAGGAGTGCTTCGACTGCAACCAGCGCGGGCCGACCTACGTCAACATGACAATCGGTTCCTTCGTCTGCACCTCGTGCTCCGGTATGCTGTAAGTAGCCCCATCGTCTCACGTCGATTCTCTTCTCCACGCGGGGTCATCATCGTCTCTCTCTCTCTCTCTCTCGAGGACACTTTTTCTGGAGAGATTCTACGTCGCGCGCAATTTCCTTCACCTTCGTTCTTGATCTCCTTATCTCTCTGAGATCTTTCGTTTTCCCTAAAACTGCGCGCATCATCGTCGCCGTGGCTCCTGGCGAAACGTCAACTTGACGTCACTCTCCCGAATGTGACACGAGAAGCGCAAGAAGAATTATCATCGCGAGAATTATCTCGAGTGTCCGGCCGCGAGAGCTGAGATTCTCTCTCACCGTTAGCCATAGAATAATGGCCAATTTTTTTTTTCCGCGAGAACAAAGAGACGTCGGGACGCGCGACAGGTCGGATCGACGTCGGGGGAAGCAAGTCGGTCGAATTTGACGCGGCATTGTTCCGCGTTCTTAATCCTGGCCGCGGTTACATAAACGCTATAAATAGAGAAAGAAACGTCGCAAAGACGGAGAGAGCTTGGTGCGCCTCGACGACTTGCGTTGTCAGTCTCTTTAGCGAGGTCTCTATATAGGACGTCGCCTTTGTAAATCGCAACGAGATCGCCTCCGGGCGACACACGTGCGGACTTCTTTACAGCGACATTTGCGACGCGACGCAGAGACAAGAGTCGAGAAAAAAGACAGACACAGAGAAAGAGAGAGAGTGAGTGTATGTGTGCGTGCGTGTGTGTGTGCATATATATATATATATGAGTGGCGAATGTGGGAGCGAATATGAGAAGAAGAAAGGAGATGCAGAGAGTGCTCTCGCTCAGCGGTTTCCAGTGAGTCATCGGGCTAAACGTCCGCACATTCACAGTCAGGAAGTCAAACGCTATCAATGACAACGTCAACGCATTCTTTGTGCGCAGTACCAGTTCTTATCAATGGTCAAAATGCCATAACGTCGTCGCCGTCGAGATTTGCGACAGAAATGGGAGCACGTTTCTTCCTTCTCTCTCTTTCTCTCTGTCGATTTTTCTCTCCTTTATACATATATATATATATATTCTCTCGTCCTTTTTTACTGTATATGATCCTTCGTCGAAAATTGCGATCGCTTGCGCATGATACGAATGCGACTATCGACTCGCGGCTTCTTAATCAGCCGCATCTCCCCGCGCGGTCAGCACGTACGCTCGCAGATTTTTAAATCTTGTTATCGCAACAGCTATGTATTGCACTATAGAGACCGTATTAAAGACACGCGAGCTTCTCTGTTTTACTTGTCACGAAATGTTTCCAATTAGCGCGCACCGGAGAGCTAGGGACGGTTTGAGAATAAATAAACATCGAAGGAGAGAGAAGAATTAAATTGCATTACTTAGAGCGCCGATATAATTTTGTTTTATATTGTAATATCAAAGAGAACAATTCTGCTGATTAATTTTTCTTCTTTTTGTTTTTTTCTTTTAGACGAGGTTTGACCCCGCCGCATAGAGTAAAATCCATTTCCATGGCGACGTTTACTCAGGAGGAGATAGACTTTATAAAGGAACGCGGGAACGAGTACTGCAGGCGAATATGGCTGGGTCTGATGAACTCCAATTCCCCGCAGAATTTCGACACCAAGGACGAGCAGAAGATGAAGGACCTGATGAGCGCGAAGTACGAGCTGAAGCGATACTATCTGGATCCCTCGATCGCGAATCAGAACACGGTGACGCAACAGAAGTCGTCGCAGTTGTCCACGAGCAACATTCCGAGAGTCCCGAACTCGGGAACGTCCACGACGCTGTCCGCGCCATTCGCGCAGAAATCGAGCAACGCGGAGCCGACGAACGCAAACAATTTCCCGACGGATTTCGTCGCCGACTTCAGTAAAGTTCCTGACCCGTTTAGTCCAGTGACGACGCCGGCCAATCAGTTCGGTCACCAGCTGATCGCACCCCAACCGTTCTTCGCAAACTTCGACAACAACCCGGTTTTCAATAACTCGAATAGTGAGTAGTCCGCGTCAATCAAACGCGCATATCATATTTCTGCGATATTAAAATTCAATTAGCTAAGTGAATGTTAATGCCCTTGTTTTTGTAACGAAACTGTTTTATCATTGAGGTATCGAAACGTCCGCAATGTTTAATCAGGTCGGTGGGAATTCCACGATGAGCATGAACGGAGCGCACGCGCCACCCTCGGAAGACCGTTACGCGGCACTTAAAGACTTAGACTCGTTGATGAAGCAAACGCAATTGAAGGAAGAGACAACGGGAGGAACCTTATCCGCGTGGAATGCAAATAATTCGAATGGTGAATACAAATCACACAAAATTGTCCGGTCTTCTTGTTAACGAACAAATCGATCAATTATGTTAATTGTCGCGTTATTTTTAAACCAGTGAAAAAGTGTGCGTCAGAATGTGTATGAGAAATTCTTTTTTTTTTTCCAATTTCAGCACCGAACGCTATGTGGAGCATAGGCGTAAATAATCAAACGCACGTCATTTCGAATCCGTTCACGAGTGGAGATCTGTGGCGTCCGTCTGCGAACGTAGTCAACAACAACAATAATACTCAATCGATCGATAATTCTTTGTGCAATTCCGCAAATCCGTTCAAAACGACTCAATTTTCTGTAAATAACGGTAAGTGATCGCGAACCGAGAATTCGTTATTTAAAAAAAAACGCGTTCTCAGAATTGTTTTAAAAATGTGAAAGTTACGTACTTATCGCCAACGGTAATGTTTTAATCTCAATATCGAAACAAACATTCGCAGATTCACAGTGGATTGGTATCGGCGCACCTAGTAACGGAGATGTACTCCAATTGAGTCAATTCATGACACCATTAGCGAACAAAGTGTGGCAACCGACAGTCCCGGCCTATCACGCGAATCCATTCATGGTAAAAGCTTTCGATTCCTGTTTTCGATATTTCGCGAGAAACTCTCGCGAGAGATTTGATCGCGCGTTCGCGATCGTGTTGATTCTCTCAATTTTCGGTTTCTTTCTTTTTCAGGTGAATACGGGAATAAGCAACATGACAAGAAATTCGAACAATCCTTTCTTATGATTTATGTACGTATAAATAAGCTTTTAACACACACAGAGTCACGAACAAACAATGCGAAACTAAACAAAAAAAAAAGACAAAAAACAAAAAAAAGAAATGTTTAGACTAGACAAATTGTTACATACGTGATCTTCTTGGCAATTAGTGCCATTAACTTTTATTCCCAGGAGCACCAATCTCATATCTCTATATAAGTAATATTTTTATTTATGAATATAATAATATACACGGGTTAAATAAAGATTAATATTTGTTACTAATTGCGTAGATTGTATTACTTGTAACAATATTTCTCCAAGATTGTCTTCTCTGTACAAAATTTTAGCTAAAATCAAAACGATGTATTTCTCTTTTTGAGCTTTCTTCTTTCACTCGTATAAAATGTGTATATGTGTGTATATATATAGTATATTATATATATATATATATATATAGGTATATGCACACAACGCTGTACACATGTGTGTCTAGAGAGAAAAGATAATTAATTATCTGCGAAATATCAGGTTTTTTGTAGGGAAAAATGTAGAAACAGAAAGAAAAAAAGAAAAAAAAAGATAATGGCCTACTTTCGCACGCTAAAAATAGCACTAGTAACTGTTCTCTGAAACATTCACATTTGTAGTACACATTTGAAAGTGATGAGAGGAAATAAACTGAAAAGAGAGAAGTGTACCATTCTGTTTTTTTTTTTTTTTATGCACACTTAAATACAGAGTTTTATTTTACTTAAAAACTTCTAATAAATACAAAATCACAAATGAACACTTAGTCTTTGTTATAATTCAATACCAATAGCTCTAGAGATCCACTTAATCATTCGTAATTGCATGTGAATAATTAATTATTACTTGATCATCATTACACTTGCAGTCTATATTATATGCAGTTGTAATATATTATTACTCGTAAATATAACATGGTCGGTTTTTGCGTTTTACACAATTACAATATGAATATAAAGATAAGCCTTGTGTGTGTGTATCTGTGTGTTATTTATTAAATAGCTGCCGTATTAAATGATTTTCTTTGTTCGTTTATTCGAGTAGTCTTGGAAGCTCCGAGGGAGTGTTATAGTAGAGTGTGTTACCGATTCCTCACTTATAGAGTAATAATAATAATATAAATTATACGTTTCTGTGTAAATGGAAAAAACAAATCGAGAAACACTAATACTTTATGAGTAGACCAATTATATCAATTGTTATGTATAAACGTACGTACGAGATGAGTGATATTATTGATATTACTAGGCAGGCGTCGCGTATCTTAGCGATACATCTGAAAGCGCATGGACTGTCTTCTTCTTCTTCTTCTTCTTTTTTTTCTTCATGGCACGAATTCGTCTAGCAACCGTTGCTACTGGCATTGCCTTTTGGTAGAGGCCGCACCAAGTATAGCTTCTCGCCCTGCTTATTGGTATAAATTGGAGCCCTCTGATAATGATCTACGAGCTGATCTAGCGTGTGGAACTTCCTCTGACCGATGCAGTAGAGCGCTCCTTCCACGTGTACCCTAAAGTGCTTATTACGTCCTGGCGCTTTCAACGATACCGAATAATCGCCCATCTGGAAAAAAAATTGATAATAATCGAATGAAAACACACACATACACACAAATATCGCGCCGATGACAAACTGTCATTACGCATTTCCCTTCGCCACAACGCCTATTAAGTGACACGTATCAAGTACTCACGTTGGTTTCACTATCCCTGATTAGAAAATCTCCGTCATGGCCATGTTGATTGAGCAGCGTGTCGCATTGCGAGCGCGTAATACTACCGTAATACCAAGGTTTGCCGACGAGATGCGGCCGATCGCCGGGGTCCGGCCTCCGTTCGAGGGAATCACCCTGGCTGATTTCGCTACTCGTCATGCCGCGCTCGCGGTACGGTTGCGTCAAGTACTCGCTGAGCTCCTGGAGATAATTCCGCGGCACAAGTCCAACCTGTCCCTGGCTGTTTCTCGCCTTGTACCACTCGGGATCCGCTGGAGGACGGTCGAGTATCTCAAGACGGTCGCCTTTTTCGAACGACAACTCCTGATCGTTGTTGGACGAAAACGAGTAGAGGGCCACCACGATGTCGAGCACGTTCTCGGCCATCGCGTACGTGTGCAGCGTGTCGTCGGCGTCGCCCTCTTCCTGAGTATAGTTCGACGGAAACCAACCGGCTTGAGTGCCGCTCTGACCTCTCCACCAGCCGTCATTGCTCTTCTCGAGTATAAGAATCCTAGTGCCTTTCACGAGTGATAACTCATCAGGCTGCTGCGCTTGATAATTATACTTGACGACCGCGGTGCCGATGGCCTCGCTCGGATCGGCTGGCAGACGTCGCGCCATGATCGGGGACTCGACTGCGCGGGACGGCGAGTTACTGGATGGCAGGGTCTTGGAGCCGGAGCCTTTCTTCACCTTCTTCTTAATACTGTCGAACAAGGAGGGCTTCTCCTTCTTAACATAATTGCTGGGCACATATCCCGCCTGTCCTCTAGCGCTCTGCACTCTCCACCAATGCTTTGAGTCATCCAGGAGCAGATAGCGGTCATTTTTACGTAAATCTAGCTCCTGAGCGCCCTGTGCCCCGTAATCATACTTGGCGACAACGTAACATACGTCGTCTTGACTCGTCTTGCCTGAAATATATCACGAGTGTTATTATTGCACGTACACACACACACACACACACATATACACATAATGCTTTAACAGACATTTTTATGTCAAATTAACAATTTTTTCATTAACATTTTTTGAATATGCTATCAGTCTTTAACTTTTGTGATTTTTAAAGTTTATGAATAGTAATAATGATTTATATATACAATACATATGTATGTATATATGTAAACCATTACTACACTGATACATAATTACATCATAACAAGATCATCAGGTTCTCTCTAGATTTGTCCAGATCGAATAAAATCAAAGTTCTACTCTTATCACACACTCACACACACATATATATATAATACATTAGATTTGTTTCTCAAGAGAGAGAACAAAGATATATATTTTTTTAAAATTTACACAGATATATTTTTGTACGCAATCAACAACAATATTGAAAATCAATTCTTCACACTGCAATCCAATTTTTGTGTAGAACAAAAATGAAATAAAATCACACAAGAATTACAATATTCTCAGAGAAAATAAATACGTGATGGAAAAGATTTACTAGAAATTTCGATTGATATATATATATATATATATACATATATATATATGATATGTATATAGACCTGATGAACTTATCGCCTATATATATATTTGAATCGAAAGAAGTTTTAACATACAAAGCAAAAGCATACGAAAAAATAAAAAACGTACCATGCTTCATGGCTGCCATGTGCGAAAAAATAAATACATATATATATGTATGTGTATATACGATAATATATATGTATTTAGATTTGTATGTACAGCTGAGTGTGGCGTGAGTAGCTGCTACTCACGTACTACTTCAATAAATCTTAAGTCTGCTTGTACAGAGTCGGCGGGCGCAAGTGCAGCAGGCATTCATTATTTAGGTTTTGCTTTTTTATTTTTCACTTTTTTTTCAGTGCTGATGCACCTGCTGATCTCTTTGGTCAGAATCCATTGCTCTCAAGGGTAGCGCAAGCAAGTGCATTACCAACACTTTGGGAAAAATAAAATAAACAGTCATTAGCATAAGTTCATTTTTGAGAGAAGAAGTGTAGAACTTCATTTTGTTGTTGTTGTTGTTTTTATTATCATAGTACTTAAAGAACTAATACATCCATCTCTTGGACGGAGTGGTTCACGTATATAATTGTATAACAGCTTAGAATAAATACAACAAAGCATGATTTTACAGCTGCATTGTGTCAAGTTGTATTGTGTGGATTATCATGAGATGTTCAATAACTCACCCTGTGTGCACGTGTGTCTGTGTGTATACGAGTGTGTGCTGTACAAGTAATCTATTCAGTTTTGTATCATATGTTTGCTCCTGTTTACAATCCTTAATCAACGGTACGAGCAATTGCAAACGTTAGCAAGTTAAAAATGACGGAATAATTATTGTTACTTCACAACAATATAAACGCAGACATATGTAGCTGTAAATCAATAAAACTCGATTACAAACTCGGACAGTGATTTGTTAACTACTTGAACAACTCGTCGCTACCACCAATAATTTCAACGAATTAACATAATCGGCTTAATAATAAATTTATATATTTGTAAAAATGTAAACGCATGCAAAATGGACAAGAAAAAAAATCTGCAGCTATGTACAATCACAATTGTCTAGAAGCTGGAATCGATAGTATCGTGCATACGCACGATGAGGATATTGTTATATATGTTTCTGCGCGACAAATTAACGTTAACAAAAGGAAAGAGTAGCAAGTAACGTCAAAAGGAAAACACACTTGTGCGCAACACAAAATAATTTCATTAAAACGAGGTACGGCCGTGTTTCTCTCGAGATCGCTCCTCGACTCCGCGTCGGAGGAGTCGAGGAAGAGGCAATCTCTCCGTGTGTACTTGTTACTCTCACACGCAAGTTGAGAGCCGGCTGCACCCAAATTGACAGTGCTAATCAACGTCGTCTAAGCTTAGAGTTTATCTCATCTACATAAATCGAAAGCGAGATATGATACAAGGAAGAAGCAGCACGGCGGGGAGAGGAAGTTTAAAAAAAAAAAGAAAAAAAAAAACTCATGACAATGACGATGATGCGGAGTGTTAACGTGTTAGTTGCGTGTATAAACTACAATTGATCCGGATTGGTCGTTTTACGTGATCACGTCGTGCAAAACGCCGGCGGAAGAGCGGAGACACGTCGCCGTTAGGCGAAATTAATTAGTCAAGGGGAAGAGAGCGCGCGCTTTAATTGAGCAATCGCGGCTCTAAATAATCCTAAAGACTCGTCTTTTTTTTCTCTCTCTCTCTTTCTCTTCCATTTGTTCTTTTTCTCTCTAGTACTTTACAGTAGAAGAGAAAGAGAAACATACGACATGACACAACCTATTCGCTATGGATCGTGCGGGGAAGGAGGGAGCGAAGTGAATGTGTGAAAGAAGCGAATAGACGGAATGTGCGCGTGTGCGTGTGTGTGTTGTGTGTGTGTTAACAAGCACCTAGTCGCCGGCTCCGAACTTACCGATTTTTAAACTTGACATATTCCTGCATAAAGCTTTTGGGATCTAATGTCGTTACACGGCTTGTTTTCCCCCACCCCAAGCCGCAGCCATGAACGACCGGAGCGTACCTACGTACCGGGGGGAGCGTATCGCCGTCAGTCTCACTCTATCTCTCTCCCTTTCTCCCTAATTCTCTTTTCTTCTTTCTTCCTCTTACTTATCTCCCTCTCTCTCTCTCTCTCTCTCTCTTTCTCTCTGTCACTCCCTATCAGAAGCGGGGAAAATTTAGGAAAGGAGCGTGCGGAGATCGCCGCGTTCTCTATCCGCTTTCGATTGCCTCTTGTCGGCCTCGTCGGGGATAGCTTATCGAAGGGCGAGCCGCCCTTTCTTCACGCCACTCGCGACACTACGACTTGTGATAATGGTCACGCCGCTATAATATGTATGCGCCGCTAATTTGGCCACAAACGCTAGCTCGCGGCCGTCGCGTTTATGCGACCCCTCCCGGACAGACCCACCCTTAGGCCGAAATGCGCCGAGAATATTGAGAATATTGAGTGGAACGAATTAGCCCCTCGTTCTCTACTCTTCTACGAGCGCGCCATCTTGCGTCCTTCGACGTGCACGATAGATGTCATTGGTGTTCCCGTAGATCGTGTTCACTTTCGGTCACAAAATTTCCAGAATCGACCAACGCGATTGGCCGATTCTGGAGAGTTTCGCGATCCGCGACTGCCATATCCGATCCGAAGATCGAACCAATCAGGAAGACAGAGAGCTGGGAATCTTCCTTGACCAGTCGCGTCTAGGTATATTTTCCACGCATTGTGATCCTCGAGAAGAACGAAACAAAGTTGTCGGCACTGGACGGAATCAGTGATGTTACGAATTTGAATTTCGGAAAACGGTAACGTATCGCCTGATGTTTTTTACCTGTTGCCGTCGGCTTCTCGTTTGACAGTTGTTTTTGCGTTCCTTTCGCCAGAAATGGTGAACGCAGCTGACATTTCGACCGACGGTGGAAAAAGCGAGGCTGCTGGTAATTTATATCTTATTTTATCGAGTTTTTGTGATCGACGTTGTATCATATCACGTTACGCGCACTCTTGTTTGTATACCGTACGAATAAGTTGCAAACTTTGTGAACATTTGTTATACGGATAGGAAATAGCTTCGCGAAGAAGAGGCGTCACGACGAACTCGTTCGTTTCAAAGATATACAAGTTTCTTTCAGAAAAAAACAAAATACGAATTTTTTAACAAAATTGATCTGTGAATAATAATAACAGCGCTCGCACACGTATTGTAATATTGTGCACGTTGCGAGAATTAAATAAAAATAGAATTTTTATCTTGACAAGTTTTTCTCTCTCTCTGAATATTGATATTGTGGAGAAAGAGAGTGTGTGTGTGTGTGTACGTACGATGATATTCTTGTTGAGAAAATAAATTTCTAAAGTTGATCTTTTTCTAAGTAAACGCACTTATAGAAGATGGGTGGAAATCGGCGGAAGAAATGGATGAACAACGCAAGAAAACATTGGCTTACGAGTACCTCTGTCATTTGGAGGAAGCTAAGAAGTAAGAGATATGAGAACTTTATTCTGGATGGGAAGAAATTGAAATTAACAAAAAATATTCTTCCACAGATGGCTGGAAGCATGCTTGAGAGAATCATTGCCCCCAACTATAGAGTTGGAGGAGAATCTTCGCAACGGAGTTTATCTGGCTAAGCTTGGCAATTTTATGGCTCCTGATGTCTTACCTCTGAATAAGGTCTACGACATGGAACAGCGCAGATACAAGGCAGTAGGATTACAATTTCGCCATACAGACAATATAAATTACTTTTTAGAATGTTTGAAGTCCACAAAATTACCTTTGGTGAGTGCTTTATAGAAAATAATTTTTGTATTTGTGTAGTTAAGTCGCTAAATGATAATAAGCATAAAAATTCGTTATGACTTATCTGTTGGTTGGCCTTTGCAGACATTCTTGCCAGAAACAACAGACATTTACGACAAAAAAAATATGCCACGATTGATATATTGCATTCACGCGCTCAGCACGCATCTGTTCAAATTCGGAAAAGCACCACCAATGCAAGATCTATACGGAAAAGTCAAATTCTCCGATGAAGAAATCAACGCCGTCAGTAAAGAACTGCAGAAGTACAACATCCAACTGCCCGCCTTCCAAAAGATAGGAGGTCTGTTGACGAACAGTATTGCTACCGACACAGCTGCCCTTCACGCCGCTGTGATTGCAATCAATCAAGCTGTGACAGATAATGACGACCAAAAGATTTTACACGCACTTCAGAACAAACATGCTCAACTGAACAGTATTAAACCCGCTTTTATTAAGAAGTACGCCAAGACGCTGTTGGAAGCGAAAGCTGCGAAAGAAGAAGCTGCATTTAACAAGTCGCTAAATGATAGTTACGTTGCGGATGTGTACGACGAGCTGTTAACACAAGCGGAGATACAAGGGCACATAAATTACGTGAATTCTTTGTGCGCGCTCGAAGTCATAGTCTCGTCCGTAAAGAACAACAACGTCGAGTTAACATCTGCTTTACGAGCGTTGGCATTGTCTTTCAAGAATGTGATTTCTGAGAACATTGAGGATTATAAGAAACAGCTGATATGGGTATTGGACAACTTCGAATGGGAGGACGTGTGTCCGTACGAGAATATTCAATATTGGATAGATACGTTTCAGAACGCGATCGACAAAGGAAATCAGATCGCTAAAGAACGTCGCAAACGAGAGAACGCTGTAAGATACTTGAACATGGCTCTGGAATCCGCTGATCAAACGAAGTTCCGCGAGATCTTGGAAAGTCCGGAATTAGAAGTTTCTCATTTGGTCGATAAATTCGCAATCCCGTTGTACTACCAAGAGATGAAGACAGATCGCACGGAATCAATGATCAACATCACCTATGACGACATAGTAGTCAGTGTGCACGTATTATCCACTATTGCCGCTATCACCAAGGCGGTGGACACGAATAATCCAGATTTCGTGTACGAGAAATTGTCGAATCCCAATGCGCGTTTGACCGGACTGGACGAATTCAATAAAGTGAAGTACACTCGGGCTCTGTCGAAAATTCGGCAAACAAAGCTAGAAACATCCGAGGAATGTTCTTTGCTGACTTACAGCGATATTCAAGAATGCATCGATTTGGTGAATGCGCAATGTCAAGAGGGTTTCGAAGTTATAGAGATTTTGCAACAAATAAATCGAGCTGTGGCGGCCGACAATCTTGAGAGTATGATAACAGCCTTGAAATTGATAAGCGAGAAATTCGATATACCGACATATCCGCAGGACGCGTCGCTTTACTTAGAATTATTTAAGAAACGATTAATCGAGAAAAAATCTGACGAAGCCGAGCTGTGGCTGGATGACGTTGAGAGCATAGCGAGAACAGTCAAGTCGGAAGTGGAGCAAATCGAGAAGATAAGCAAGTTTCTGCGCGAAATCAACACGCACGTGGTGAACGACGACATGACAGAGGCTCTCGATTGTCTCAAAACGATCGGTGTATTCGGAAATTTTAACAAATTGCCGGAAGAATTTCAAAAGAAATGGTTCCTGGCATTGCAACAATTGCAGAAACAGAAATGTAAACTGTTCGATTATCCGTACATCTTGTACACGACCGACGAGGGAAACAGGATCTCCATCGATTTGAAGAACAGCCGATATACGCGAGATCACTTGAAAAATTTGGAAAACACTTACTATCTCACCACGGACGACATAAACGAAACGATTAAATCTCTTACGGCGGAGAAGCGCGAGAGAGATTACACGACGTTCGACGAAAAGTTGCTGATTAGACTTCAAGCTCGTGTCAGAGGATTTTTGTTGCGCAACAGAATCGCCAACAGACGCGCTTATTTTCGCAAAAATCTGAAGAAAATCGTCGCGATACAAGCATGGTGGAGAGGCGTCAGACAACGTAGACGATATTTGAAAGAGAAAGAAAGACTGTGTGTACTGGCACGTCAGAATAATAAATTGTCGAATGTAAAAACGAGCGACAAGAATGACAAATTAAGCTATTACAAGAATCACGAGGAGAAGATAATAAAGATACAAGCTTTGTGGCGTGGAAGAGAATCGAGAAAAGCCTTCCAGTCGCTACTGTACTCGAAGAAACCGTCTTTTCCTATTGTCAGATATTTTTCGACGGTATTGGGTTTCAGCGCGGAGGATTACGACAAGGATCTGGAGTTGCAAAAATTGAAGTACGAAGTCGTCCAATGCATAAGGCACAATCAAAATCTGTCCGAGCAATTGAACAACATGTTCATAAAAATAGGACTGTTAATTCAAAACAGAATAGCGTTGCAAGATGTAGTGGCGCACAGCAAAAACTTGGACAATCTCGCCAACGAGAAGAACAAGGAGCGAAACACTTTGAGCATGACCGGAACAGCACAGAAAGGTCTCAAGTCGTTGACGAGGGAGGGTCGTAAAATGTTGGAGGGCTATCAGCATTTGTTTTACGCGTTGCAGACAAATCCGCAGTACTTGTCCAAGCTGTTATACTTGCCGCCTACCAATAAGACGAACAAATTGTTCCTGAAAAACATCATCCTGACGCTGTTCAATTTCGGATCGAACACGCGAGAAGACTATTTGTTGCTGAAGCTCTTCGGTTGCGCTCTGAGGGAAGAAATCAACTGCAACTGTCGTCAGCCCTCCGACGTATTGACGGGCAAACCGTTAGTACGTGAGATGGTGGTCAATTACGCAAAGCAGTACAACGGTCAGGCGGCTT
Organism: Pseudomyrmex gracilis; assembly: GCF_002006095.1. Lineage (NCBI taxonomy): Eukaryota > Metazoa > Arthropoda > Insecta > Hymenoptera > Formicidae > Pseudomyrmex > Pseudomyrmex gracilis. Next base: position 3,264 of record NW_018021404.1, on the reverse strand, counting down.
TGAAGCAGATCATAGGTCCGTTGATCGAAAAGGTTCTGGAGAACGAAGATCTGTGCATGGAGACGAATCCGGTGGACATATACAAACTCTGGCGGAATCAGATGGAATCGGAGTCCGGACGATCGGTGGACATGCCCCAGACGGTGTCTCAGGAACAAGCGTTGAGATACGCACCGGTGCAAGAATCGCTCAAGAGAGCGATAACTCATCTGAAGAGACTCTCTCTCGAGTTTCTGGACAGAATAACGCAGTCGCGCGATCTGATTCCTTACGGAATGCTGTACGTCTCGAAAGTTCTGTACAATTCAATGATAGAAAAATTTCCACACGCTCCAGAGAAGGATATCTTGAAGGCTGTCGGCAACTTGATCTATTATCACTTTATTAACGCCGCGATCGTAGCGCCCGACACCTTCGACATTGTCACATTGCCGGTCGACAGATCGTTGTCTTCCTGCCAGAGAAAAAATCTGGCTAGTATAGCGAAGGTGCTGCAATTCTCCACTTCGAAAAAAGGCTTCGGCGAGGAGGCACCGCATTTGGAGTGCCTGAATCAGTTCATAATATCTTGTCACGAGAAGTTCAAGGATTTCTTTCGGTACTGTTGTCAAGTCGAAGATCTCGAGGAACACTTCGACATTCACGAGTACACGGAAGCCACCCTCATACAAAATCCCGAGGTATGCATATCTTTGCAGGAAATATGCGAGATGCATGTTCTGATGCAGACGTATCAGGATCAAATAGCGCCGGATCCGTCCGATCCTTTGCATGACCTTCTCGATGATCTGGGTCCAGCGCCGACAGTGGCGTCGCTACTTGGAGTATCTGACGCGACGTATCAAGCAAACTTGGCGCGATACAGCAAGCAGGAAGTGTGTTTGGTACTAAGCAGCAAATTCCAAGTACCACGAAACGAGGACGCGAATCTGAACAATCTTTTCGTCAAGGCGAAAGAGTTGCTTGTCTCAGTAATACCGTTCCTAAAGAAACCCACACTGGAGGAATCACTGGAGACCACCTCTTCGCCGATGTGCGTCAAGCTGTTCGACTACTCGTCCGTGTCGCCAACCGTTCGCGAGAGCTCGTCTATAAACGACTGCAAAATGCAATTACGGGCATATCTCAACAAACTTGAACTCGAGGGATGGGTCAGCCGTGCGGATGGTTATCAAACGATCGTGACCGCGATAGCGAGGGACATTTGCAACAAGAACAAATATCGCGTCGCGAGAGACAAGGAGTTGCAGACTCTACGCGCTACTAAGGAACGACTGAGCGAGAAGACCAGATATTACCAGGAGCAAGTCGAGTTCTACAACGAGTACATAAATCGTTGCCTTCACAATCTGCACTCGGGAAAGGGCTCGCTCCGCGCGATGCAGACGATGCAGAAGGACGCGTACAAGCTGTGCAAACTGCGATCGAAAATGACGGTAAAATATTCCGCCTGGAAGTTGCAGGAGAAGGGCGTTCTAATGGAGATCGATCAAACGCTGAGCCCGACGGAAATGAAGAATGTCATCTTTGAGATAAGCCCGACCGAGCACAGCGGTGTTTTTTCGGTGCGCTGTAAGTTCATGGGTGTCGAGATGGAGAAACTCGACATCAGCATACAAGAGCTGCTCGAGCTGCAGTACGAGGGCAGATCCTGCATGGATATGTTCGGCAGAGCGAAAGTCAACGTGAATCTGCTCTTGTATCTATTAAATCGAAAGTTTTACGGTAAAAAGAACTGAACATGCAAAACCGACAAGATTCTTCCCCCTCATCTGTTTTTCTGTTACAAATTGAGTAATCGATTTACGCGTGTTATATGTGCAATTTATTTTCTCGACGCAACGTGTGTTCAGAACTAACCAGCTCCTCTCGGCTGCTACTTTATCACTGCGACACTTAACGATTTTTTTTTTGTGTATCTCGAGAGTAATTTTTGTTTTTTTAACTTGCCAGTAGATTTTTGGTGTTTGTTTTAAGACGCGCAAAACTTATATAATTCCCAGGGAAAGAGCGCGGTTCGCGATAATAGGTCAATATATCTATTTAACAGCAATTTGTCTAGTCTAAGATATATGGCATGTGTTTTGTAAATAATTTCTATTCCCGGTGAAACATTTTTACGAGTATTCGATGACGTTGCAACTATCGCTTGACACTGTGTATATAAACGATGTACGAATAATTAACGAATTTATGTAAACTTAGTGAACGTGTTTATTAAGATATTGAAGCGTGAACTTAATACACAAAAATATATAATGTTACTTTATAAATATATATAATATTACTTTTAAATATATATAATATTATTACTTAACGAATACTCTTTGAATGACATTTGTAACATAGAATTTTAACAATCTATAAGAAAATGAGATTATTTTAATAAATACCTTTTTTTAAATTCGATTGTCTGTTTTCTGTCTTTCCTGCAGATATTTTGACATCACAAATTTGTTAATATCAAATGTTCGCAACAATTATTATGTACCGATTAATATGTAATCTCAGGTAAGTGTGTAGAGTGATCTTGAAACAGGTAAAAAGATGTTCTTGAATCGACAGAAAGGATGTGAACGAATAGGTATTTTTTGAAATTTAAGGCAAAATTAGTTTCCTACGCAAAACTTTTAATAACATTTTTATTACTTTTGTGGAATTTTGTTATTCTCATTTTACAGTAAAAGCTCAAAGATCTTTGTATGCAAAATTTCATTTATTTTCTATGATTAATGTGAGAGATGTAATTATTTTCGGCCGCTACGGGCTAACTTTCAAATGTGTTACCAGAATCACAGAAAGTGACAAGAGCTCTACCAAGAGAGAGGTGAACCGACTCAGTCGATGACGTCGCCGTATTAGAAAAGTATAAGTTGAAGAAAGTGACACACTAAATATCTGCTTCCATCGGTGAATTCCGGCAGACAAATTTCACTTTCGTACCAGGTTCACAGAAAGTGACAAGAGCTCTGCTACTAAAAGAAGCAGGAAAGGGTCAATCTACGTCAAATCACCCAGGGGTCTGAACCTTGACGTCTCCGATTTCACTAATTTTTGGTATTTAGGTTGTACCTGTAAAATATAATAAAATTCCAAAATTTTAGATTTTTNGAGCAAGTAGTTTTTTCAGAATCAATTATTAAAAATAGTAAGAAGCGCACAATTTTCGGCGATCACGAATTTTAATAATACGTATAGTTCTGCAACAGTTGGTGCTAGAGAGCTTTATTTTAACTTATGTTAAAGCTCTTTTCATGGGCTTTA